>NW_028171294.1:0-19239 GCF_963971535.1 Notolepis coatsorum
GAAAACTTCTTAATAACCTCTTCCCTCTTCCTCTCTTTTTCCACTCCTTGCTTTCTCTCTCTCCCTCTGTCTCTCTCTCCTTGCTTTCTCTCACTCTCTCTCTCTCAGCGCTGAAAGACGCTCGCTTCCAGCTAGTGAACTTCTCCAACAACGAGCTGAGAGTGTCTCTGTCCAACGTGTCTCTGTCGGACGAGGGCCGATACGTCTGCCAGCTCTACACCGACCCTCCACAGGAAGCCTACGCAGACCTCACTGTCCTGGGTAGGAGCACATGCCTACATGCATACAGTATATACATACATACATACATACATACATACATACATATATACATACATACATACATACATACATACATACATACATACATACATACATACATACATACTACATACATACATACATACATACATACATACATACATACATACATACATACATACATGCATACATGCATGCATGCATGCATGCATGCATGCATACATACATACATACATACATACATACATACATACATACATACATCATACATACATACATACATACATACATACATACATACATACATACATACATACATACATACATACATACATACAACACCATACATCTGCATGCATGCATGCATACATACATACATACATACATACATACATACATACATACATACATACATACTTATACATCCATACATACATACATACATACATACATACATACATACATACATACATACATACATACATACATACCATGCATACTTACATACATGCATGCATGCATGCATACATACATACATACATACATACTTACATACATACATGCATGCATGCATGCATACATACATACATACATACATACATACATACATACATACATACATACAACATACATACATACATACATACATACATACATACATACATACATACATACATGTATACATACATACATTCATACATACATACATACATCCAGTGTGTAGAGTTTATTAATGTATTTCATCCAGTATGTAGGGTGTATTATTATACTTCATCCAGTATGTAGGGTTTATTATTGCACTACATCCAGTGTGTAGGGGTCATTATTGTACAGTACATCCAATCAGTAGTTATTATGGTAGTATCTGTTTACAGAACTCTGCGTGTGTATACATTCAGTGTGTATAGTCTATTCAGGGTTCTTACACCTTTTCCAAAGCAAAATTCAAGCACTTTTCAAGCTTTTTCAAGGTGCATTTTCAAGCTTTTCCAGCATCTTATGCGGCTGTGGTAAATTAAACATTTACTCAAAATGATAATTTTACTTCTTCCATCACATTAAATCAGATGTTATTGTGCTATAAACAACCAAAATGATGTAGACTTGGCATCCTATATAACCTGGCTGAGCCGATATGAAACAATCACTCAAATAATCACCAGATAAAACTTCAATTTCAATCAAATATTGACTGAAATGTGCAAAATAAGAGAACAGTCTTTGAGGTAGGCAGTCAATCAGCTCATTGAGCCTTAAAATGTATACAAAATCAAATCAACCTAGGATTTTTATATAACCCCCCACAGTGGTGTGTTCAGTTGGTATGTCCCAGCAGGGACCAGGATGTAAGCTATACGATGCCCATGTTATTGGTTGCAATACAGATGCACAGTTAGTTGACGCACGTTCTAGTCTCCTCTCTTGTTATTTCACACAAACAGCTACCCCTAGTAGCTGCCTGGCTTCTTATGTTGCCGACATATCCTACAGAACATTCCTTAAAATAGAAAGAATTGATTTGCTTGTTAGCCATGTTGATCACAGCTCCGATGCATAATGGCGTTAGCTAAACGAAACTAGTTTGAAGGTAAATTGGCTTTCAGTGTGTCAGAGCGAGCGCACTCAAGTTGTGCAGACTGGACTCTCTGACCGAAGAGTCAGTTTATCAGAGCGGAGCAGTGAATTTATTAACTCACCTTAATATACGGTGTCAACATGAACAATAAACATAGCCGCCTGTGGCAACGCTAGCTCACTAGCTTGCTAACGTCTTCAAAAATTAAATAAGAAGCTTGCTCACGTTAGCTCGCTAACGTTACTGGGATTAAAGCAAGCTTTTCAGGAAGGGCGGGGGGGGGGGGGGCCGTTGGCGGGGCGGGCATGCGAGTGGCGAGAGAGAGCACTCCTCTTCATTTTGCGGGAAAAAGGCGATCTCCGAAATTCTATTTCTTTATCTAAAAACCTAATTATTCAGTCAGATAGCGATTTATTATGAAAGTATATACAGTGCAATTACAATTTCAATACCTTTCCAGCACTTTATACACAATGCAAGCACTTTTCAAACCTTGAAAACACCACATTGAAATACAAGCATTTTCAAGGATTTCCAGCACCCGTACGAACCCTGTCTATTGTTGTACTACATCCAGTGTGTATAGTCTATCGTTGTACTACATCCAGTGTGTATAGTTTATTATTGGATTATTATTGCAATAATAATTGCGTTATTATTTTACTGTTATTTCTGTTTACCAAGCCTGTGTATATGTCCTTGTAAATTGTATACTTCCTGTTTACTGAGCCCTGTGTACATGTCCTTGTCAACATTTACCTCCTGTTTACTGAGCCCTGTGTACATGTCCTTGTCAACATTTACCTCCTGTTTACTGAGCCCTGTGTATAATGTCCTTGTCAACATTTACCTCATGTTTACTGAGCCCTGTGTATAATGTCCTTGTCAACATTTACCTCCTGTTTACTGAGCCCTGTGTATAATGTCCTTGTCAACATTTACCCCCTGTTTACTGAGCCCTGTGTACATGTCCTTGTCAACATTTACCTCCTGTTTACTGAGCCCTGTGTATAATGTCCTTGTCAACATTTACCTCATGTTTACTGAGCCCTGTGTATAATGTCCTTGTCAACATTTACCTCCTGTTTACTGAGCCCTGTGTATAATGTCCTTGTCAACATTTACCTCCTGTTTACTGAGCCTGTGTATAATGTCCTTGTCAACATTTACCTCCTGTTTACTGAGCCTGTGTATAATGTCCTTGTCAACATTTACTTCCTGTTTACTGAGCCATGTGTATAATGTCCTTGTCAACATTTACTTCCTGTTTACTGAGCCCTGTGTATAATGTCCTTGTCAACATTTACTTCCTGTTTACTGAGCCTGTGTATAATGTCCTTGTCAACATTTACTTCCTGTTTACTGAGCCCTGTGTATAATGTCCTTGTCAACATTTACTTCCTGTTTACTGAGCCTGTGTATAATGTCCTTGTCAACATTTACTTCCTGTTTACTGAGCCCTGTGTATAATGTCCTTGTCAACATTTACCTCCTGTTTACTGAGCCCTGTGTACATGTCCTTGCCTAGTCCCTCCAGGTAACCCAATCATCGAGGCCCGTGATGAGATCCTGAACGAGGGGAACGAGACAGAGTTGACCTGCACAGCCATGGGCAGCAAGCCGGCCGCCACCATCAGATGGATGAAGGGAGACAAGGAGCTGGCGGGTAGGAAGGCAGACACTGCCGCAGACATGAACCACTGCTTCCCCTCTCTTCCTGCATGTGCTTTTGAAGGTCAAACATGGGCAAAGATAAGAAAAGCATCAGACAGTCAGTCGGGAAGGAAGGAAGGAAGGAAGGAAGGAAGGAAGGAAGGAAGGAAGGAAGGAAGGAAGGAAGGAAGGAAGGAAGGAAGGAAGGAAGGAAGGAAGGAAGGAAGGAAGGAAGGAAGGAAGGAAGGGAGGGAGGGAGGGAGGGAGGGAGGGAGGGAGGGAGGGAGGGAGGGAGGACGGAAGGAAGGAAGGAAGGAAGGAAGGAAGGAAGGAAGGAAGGAAGGAAGGAAGGAAGGAAGGAAGGAAGGAAGGAATGAAGGAAGGAAGGAAGGAAGGAAGGAAGGAAGGAAAGAAGGGAAGGAAGGAAGCCACTACTTCTATGTGGTTTAGAAAGTAAGGCGTATATAGTTTCCTTTGCAAAGTATATGAATGAAGATGAAGGAAATTCTCATCTCTTGAAGGAAAGAAACATACATCACATACATCTATTACATGTAGGACACATTCTATCTCTTTACATACATCTATTACATGTAGGACACATTATATCTCTTTACATACATCTATTACATGTACTGTAGGACACATTATATCTCTTTACATACATCTATTACATGTAGTAATAATAATAATAATACATCTATTTTATATAGCGCTTTTCCAGATGCTCAAAGACGCTTGTAGGACACATTATATCTCTTCACATACATCTATTAGGACACATTCTATCTCTTCACCTACATCTATTAGGACACATTCCATCTCTTCACATATATATATTAGGACACATTCCCTTCTGTTTTCTTTTAGAAAATGCTAAGCTAGCTGTATTCCTAACACGGTACTAGCGGTGTTGTCTTCCTGCCTCACGTCTCTGTTCATGTGTTGTTGTTTTGTGTAGGGTGTACATTCACACACGTCCTCCAAGCGTTCGATTTGCAGACGGAGAACAAGCTTTATGGAACTTTGTTAACCAGAGTAAAGGTCCTTCTCACTCCGGTGTTTACAATTATTACCAACGTAAACAAACGTTTACAGCCACAAAATACTGCAATTAATACTCATATTCACTCACATTTACTCATCGAGTAGCAAAGTCAATCATCATCTGCACGTGGCTTCATCCCTATTTCTGTGTCATTCAACTGTTTCGACGGTGGGGCCTACTCGAGTTGTTTACGTTCCGATCACGGACCGGGCCTTTTTCAAATGTGCCTCCCTCCCGCTCTCACCCTCTCTCTATTTGAAAGTGCATTTAAAAAAAATAATAATAAAAGCCCCATTACTTTAAAAGTAAACTTTAAAAGTCCTGCAAAGTTCCCTTTGTCCTTTGCCTGCTCTTACTGAGCTCTCTCATCAGTGACACAGCTCTGTAATGGGGCCACTCCCGCCGCGCGTGAATGTATTCCATTAAAGTGACAGGGGAAGCACAGTGGTGTCTGCGGCCCGTTGGCATCCTGACAGTTCTCGGGCCCCCGCTCAGAGGAACCCCCCTGCTGGAGAGCGGACGGCTGGTACCGGGAGCGAGCGGACGGACGGGGGGCCCCCTGCGGCTCCGGCTCACAGCTCCACCGTGCCAAGCCTTTTGTCTCCAGCTCTTCGGTCCTAATGACATGTCTGCGTCAAGAAGAAGCCCGGAGCAGCTGCGTCTGCGCGGCGCCACATTAACCCCCGCGAGCCGCCGCCCGCGTCACGCTAGGAAGGCCGCGTGTCCCTCAACTGGGGTCCGTGCAGCGCTAGCTTCTCATTTCCCCAACGTGGTTAGCTGTGTTTAGTTGGAGTCGGTCGCCGTCGCCGCCACTTCCACTAAAGTAGTACCCGTTCCGGTGACTCATCCTCCTCTTACTTCGCGTATAGTTTTATAGTTTCTTTATTAGTTGTACAGAACTTTTATATAAAATGCTTCTTTCTGTTTTGCTCCAGAGATGCTGTGCTAGATAAAAATAGATAAGTATAGAATAAGTATAAAATAGAAGTCAAGTACGTAGACAAAAGTGTTCAATATATACATATATACAATATACAATGCAGAGTAGAAAAGTAACTGAGTTACAATACAGTACAGTACAATGCAGAAATGGGATGAGGTACAATTTAGGTCAAATGTACAGTAAGGTGTAATGAGGTATGAGTTGTAGTGCAAATTCTTTACCAATAAATATAAAGTGTGTTAAGTGTCTAAAGTGGGTAAAGGGGGTGCTGCAGTGAATTGCTAATGCTTTCTATTAGTTAGTTGGAAGCGGGCTCCTATTAGCTGCATGTAGGCTGCAACCTTGAATGAATGAAAACTTTATTTAACAGATTGCAGAATGGGTACAATACAGTACGGCTCAATACACACAAATGTTAAGGGGATGCAGACCAGAGAAAGACTTTTGTCTTGTTTACATCAGGGTCCCCCATTTTCAATTCACAACCACTTTGATGTCTGAGTATAAATTGCACATGAGTGCCTCTGCCTTGCCGTTAAGAACCTGTTCTTTTAGATGTATTTTTTAGTTTACCATCATCTCCGCTTAAATATCACAGGATATCCATCAGAACAGAGAACACTGCTCCCTCTTAAAGTGAACACATGGCCATTGTGCCGCCCTAGTATTTGATTTCCACCCAGTTGCACGAGTTGCACTCGACCGGGAAATACCAGCGGTAAACCTCTGGTTCCACGATACCCAAGTTTACGCGTTGTGACGTATCCGTGACCTTTCACCTTTTGTGGTGCAACCGTACTTTATTATGAACATGGAGAGATCGTCAGAAATATGATATTGACGTTAGCTGAAAGTTAGCTTTGCTTGGAATCAGCCATGTTTCGCAGCGGTGCTGCGAGCACAAGAGACACTCAAATTGACAAGGAAAGTGTGGACATGTATGTAAATGTGTAACACAATAATGCTAGTAACATATTCACCCCCTTGTGCTAACTTCTCATTAAAGGTGTTTATATTTGACTCATCTTTACGCCGAGATTTTAAATGAAGGCTTTCCTTCATTCCTACAGTTTGCACGCCTTCATTTTCTCCACGTTCTCTGCGTAGGAAATTAATGTTGAATTTGCAAGGAATACTCGAACACTGCAGTTCTTGCTACTTCACTTTATGTAGGAATGCTTTTAACCGATATTTCAGTCAACAGACCTTCAGACCTTCAACAGACTCTGAAGAAGGAGCCGTGTTGAAAGCATTCCCACATGAGTGAAGTGGCAAGAACGCCAGTGTGTTCCAGTACTCCTTCCAAATTAAAATGAATGCTTTCCAACCCAGTGCTTTCAGAAGAGGCTGTCATTTGCCAATCTACTGTAGTAGAGATTGACTGATTTTTTAACGCTGATATAATAATGATAGTTTGAAGCAGGAAAAGGCAGATAGCTGATTAATTGTCCAATATCACACCCCCACTCCCCGTGATAAAAAATAATTCAGCACTGCCTGGTTTGGGCCTAATTCTGCATGTGATTAGCAATTAGCCTGTAAAGAGGGGTCTTGTGTGGTTACATTTAGCCCCTTTTCATTCAGATATCGTACATTTACATGTGATCATTTAGCTGATGCTTTTATCCAAAGCCACTTACAAGTTCTGTACAACAAGTCAGCAGGAAGGGTACAACTCTGGCAGTTAAGGGTCAGTGATATTGTTCAAACAGCGTCAAACTTGAGTGCTACACTCCTCTTGGGTAGTATAGATAATAGTATCTAGTAGTATTGGCATCATAGTAGGTAGTAGTATAGGCATAGTATATTATATAGTACATAATAGTAAAAGACAGTAAGAAGGTTAGTAGTTGTCTTGAGGTGAGAAGTCAATGGACTCCTTTGTAAATTGCCACGCCTGTGGCATTTTCCTCCCATCAAATTTAAGCTATCTTAAAATAGCTTAACTTTGGAGCAAAGTCTACCCTCTTTGCCAGTGAGCTAGCATGACACCACTGGATTCCTCAAGATCTCTAGCTCAGTGTTTCCCCTACCATTGCGGCCCGCCCCGCCAGCGGGACGCCCCGCCCCTCCAGAAAAAATTATATAAAAAAAGAAATTTATAAAAAAAGATATATATATTATTATTTTTTTTCTTTTTAATATTTATTTTATTAAAGTTTGCTTTAATCACAGTAACGTTGGTGATCTAGCTAAATTATACATAAATTGGTTTTCATATATATCAATCTTCACTAAGACATTAAAACGGTGGTGCGGCACGGTCTACGGAGACGCAGAAAAAAGCTACCAAATCCATTCCGAGACAACTCCATTTTTCATTTCAGCTCAGTGTGGAGAAATGCACCGATACTAACAACCGCCTTACTGCGCACGTCTATGACGACACTGTTGACACCACGTATCCGTGACACGCGCGCCCCGCGACAACACTAGTAGCAGTGTGCGAACCATAGCATGGTCTTTGGGTGAGCCAAGGAACCGGGGGGGGGGGGGGGGGGGGGGGGGATGGGGGGGGTGTGCCGCGCAGGGAGGAGTCGGACTGTGATCGCAGACGTTACTGTAGCCTTTAGTAGGCCTTGTGTTGTGTATGTATGTATGTGACAAATAAACCTCTTGAATCCTGTCATATATTCAATCAGTTTCAATAACTACAGAACACATAAGACAACTCACTTGTTGATGTAGTTGTGGTCCGGCCGTCTGCACAGCACATTCCATGATAAAAAAAAGTATCCATTTAGTTAGATAGATGATAGATCCAACACTGTCTACAATTATTTCTACAAGTATCTCGTGATTATCTCTCAGACTCCTGTTCTGATACGACCACAGCAGGCGCCGGTGTTCTGCAAAATTCTACTCTTCCTCGAATTCTGCTGCCAGCAGTCCCCACCACCGCAGCAGCAGCAGGTGTAACGGTGTCGCCTGTAGATGATCCCGCCTCCTGCTGCTCTGTCAAACCAAAATTGGTTAGGCTTACTTGTTGCATTTTTCGTTTAGACATTATCCATTCCTGAATGACCTTATTTACCTGTCAAAACGATCACTGTCAAGTAAACAAGTCACAGGTTACAACGTGCGGGTCAAGTTTGATTTGTGCCGTGCGTGCAGGCCGCCGCGCTCCGAATGGTAATTGCAAGAATAGCATGCATGTTGCCATAATACGTGTGAGAATTAGTTCGCAAATCATTAATCATACATCCAAAATAGCATACGTTTATTATTATACACGATGATGATACAGAAAATTACAGAAAAATGAGAAATGCATGGCAAAAGTAGCATTTATTTTCAGTAATTTAGAGACCCCCCAAAAAATCACAAATCATGTTTTCAGGGGAGCTGATGTCTGATCTAAGGGAGCCATGGCTCACCCAGCTCCCCCGTGGATCGCACCCTGACTAGTAGTTTTGGGGGCCTACCACCCCCCCTGAAAAAGATCCTAGGGGAAACACTGAGCTGTATTTGATGCCAGTATCTTAGTCCTTTAAAGATGGCTAAATCAAATGGCAGGATATTGGTAACTATTGGCACCGATTAATCGGTCGTCCTCTAACATCTAGATATGCAGTCTAAGTACTGTTGTGCTGTACTGTAGGCTACATATCAGAGAGAGAGAGAGAGAGAGAGAGAGAGAGAGAGAGAGAGAGAGAGAGAGAGAGAGAGAGAGAGAGAGAGAGAGAGAGAGCTTGTAGCTTCACACCTTGTGGTTGGTTTGAAAGGCAAACAGCACAAAACAACATGAATCTAATTTAGTAGGAGCCTTAGGCAAACATAGAAGTGTCAGTATTACAGATTGGAGATAACAACATTGCTCTGATATTTACGGTTAGCAAAGTCCATATGGATTCACTACTACAATTATGTTATCATCCGAGGTTGACAGTATTTAATGATATTTTATATGACATTATGACGCTATCTTCCTTGGGTGATATCGTTTTTTTTTTTTTTATATATCGCCCCTGGTGTTGATAACATAATTTTACTGTATAGGGAATCCTGGAGTCAGAAACCGCAAACATCTAAACAGCATTGCTATTTCCAATCCGCAGTACGGACATGTACTGTATATATTAGCCTAAGGCTCTAGTAAATGACATTCATTTCGTGGCATTGCCTTCATTTTAATTTGCAACAGCTCTTCAGTGAAACGTGCCGGGTGGTAAAGTCTAATGTTTCACTCTGGGCGCTTTAGTATTATTATTTTTTCTTCTTCACTCACTCACAGTTTATAAATCCCTTCCTAATTTGTTATTCCCAAGTCAAAACATGTAACTTTAACCCCCCCCCCCGCATGAGATGCTAAAGTGTGACAAACAAATCGCTCAAATTGCCGCTTTCAGCTGTCTTCATCCTCGCCTGGAAGATTTAGTTCTAATTAAATGTCCCCAGATTTTCACTTAATTACCCTAAAAGGGATAATCAGGCTTTTTTTTATTTATTTTAAATTTTTTTGGTAGATAATTTTTATTTGTTTATTGGACAAGTCTCGCAGAGAGGAAGGATGGGAGAGAGATTATGGGGGAAGACATTCGGCAAAGGTCACCGGATCTGGAAGTCGAAACCCGGGACGGCCGCGTGCACTACAGTGAGTTACATTAGCTTTCTTACAGTAGATATCATTGAAAGGTTCTAATCGCGGCACTTGCCAATGTAAACCCAGACGTCACTCCATTGTCTCCTCTCTCTCTCTCTCTCTCTCTCTCTCTCTCTCTCTCTCTCTCTCTCTCTCTCTCTCTCTCTCTCTCTCTCTCTCTCTCTCGTGCGCTCTCTCTCTCTCTCTCCCCATCTCTCTCTCTCTCTCTCTCTCTCTCTCTCTCTCTCTCTCTCTCTCTCTCTCTCTCTCCTCTCTCTCTCTCTCTCTCCTGGCACTGATACCTCCGCTATTTAAAGCGTAGCGTCTAATGGAAGGCGTGAAGCGGGGTGGTTTGCTCCGGCTGGTCTCTCTGCTCTTTGGCAGATGAGGGGAAACACACACAGAGAGAGAGTGAGAGAGACGACAATGAGATAAAAGCGGTTGGACATCGTCTTCACCGGGGCAGAGGTCAGAACAGTCATTACGCTCCCTGAGCCTTTTGAGAAAAACCACAGGGTGATTTCAACGACCCCACTGGCCTCTCGCTGGCAGGCTTTACCAGACTTTTGGAATCCTTAGAAACCCCATCGCTTTCAGTGACCGGTAGCCGCCGTCACGTCATCATCATCATTGCAATCATGGGGTAGTGCCAGTGTACTTTAACAACTACTTCAACCGAATCAGAGACGCCCACGCATACCAAACTAGGCGCAGCTCAACTGACTTTGTGCCAGTCAGATTCAGGAGCTGCATGGGGAAGGAGTCTTTTCTGTATTCAGCAGCTGTCTATTGGAATAGTCTGCCCAGTGAACTGAAAATCATAGACAATGCCGTTAGATTCAAGTCCAGCCTGAAGACATGGCTCAAAAGGGACTACACTTGACCTAGACACTTAGCTTAAGGCCCCCTTGCATGTTGTATGAGTCTGTATGTATATAAATGTTAAATGGTATATGTGATGTGTTGTGATGTCATGTTTTGTATGATGCATGTTTTAAGCATCACACTCCCCCACCCCCCTACAAGGACCACAATGGAAATAAGCTCTGAGCTTTTTTGTGTTCATCCTTGGCAGTATATCCCGACTGTGCTCTTCTGTCACATGTTTATTTTTATATTGTCAAATAAAGTCATTCATTCATTCATTCATCATCACAAGTTGATGTACGGTTTGCGCTAGCGAAGCTCTGATGAAGATATAGGCAGGGACTACAGATGAAAACTAGCTCCTTAGCTAACTCTGGCACATTTACATTTAGATGTTGATTAATGTGCACTGTCCCTGGGTAAAAAAAAATTAATACATAATTATAACTTACATAACTCACCAGTTTTGAGAAGAAGGACAAGGACAGTTTGTTTGCTCTCTCTGGGGGCGGCGGCGGCTCAGGAGGTATAGAGCGGTCATCTGGTAATCAGAAGGTTTCCGGTTCGATTCCCGGGCAGCGCGTCGAAGTGTCCTTGAGCAAGACACTTAACCCCTAATTGCTCCCCGTGAGCAGGTTGGCACCTTGCATGGTTGCCTCCGGCCATCGGTGTGTGAATGTGAGGAACTGAATTGTAAAGCGCTTTGGATAAAAGTGTTATATAAATGCACCATTTAGCATTTATGTGACGACTGACTCCCTTTTACGCACAAGTTAGTCACCACTCATGATGACTATTGAGTTTCCTGTCGGGTGATCAGGAGCATTGACTGCAGTAAACCAGGTCTGGGATAAATCGATACCCTTCACTACTAGTTGATGTCCTAAAAGACACAATCTGTGAAACGTAACTCTTCTAACTTCACTCTCAGCTTTATCTGTGTCTGAAGCCACCGCTGTCTGTTCTAAGTGACGGATAATGCTTTTACGCCGGGCTCAGCTCACTGTTAGAGAGCCGTAATGGGGAGATGGATCACTGCGCTGCATGTTGAATGTGGAAATCCGTCACATTGAAAGATGGCGGCAACAACAGAAGCGGGCTACTTCAATGCTACGAGACAAACATATTCAGGGGAAATAATTGAATGTGATTTGTTTACTAAAATTATAATTGCGGAAGAAATGTGAATTTTAAAGATGTTTTTAATTCATCTAAATCTCTGCACAGTGAGTGTTGATGACTTTGGCATAGTCTTAGTGGGGAAAAGGGCATTTTCCTATCCTAAAATTGTCCTTTTTGACCAAAGCAACCATTCTGTGTTGTCGGTAATTTAGCAGTGACTTCAAATATGAAAGAAAAACAAAGACATGTAAGACTATGACAGATCCTTAGATACAAATGACTTCCTGTTAAGAAGGACAGGGGTCAGAATATATATTATATACAGTACTGTATACTCGTTGGTCCCCGTTATCAAGATGGCGGCAGAGTGAACTGACTTCTCTAAACACATGTTGACACTTTGTGTACAAAGTTGTGTTTCAGTGGGCGGCTACGTGGCGTAGTGGGCAAGGCACTCGCCACGAAATCCTGGAGACGCTGGGCTCGTCAGTTCGAGCCCAGTGCTCCACATTTGCTTTCAGTTTAGCTGGTCGTCCGTACTAATACACATTGGCCGTATTACGGGGATTGAAACTGAAGGGTGGGGATCGGGCGTTGTGGACAGCGACTCCTACAGGTCGGTTGGTGCGCCTGCGCAGTAGAATCAGGAAGTGTCGGGGGCAGCGTGAGCCTCCCACGCGTTACTCCTCGCCACTGAGAGATCGAGCCGTGCAGGTGAAAAGATGCGACTGCTGTTACCTCAAGTACCGGAGGGGACTTGTGCTATGTATGACTTAGTCCACATTGCAGCCGGCTTGTGGGAGGCAAGAAACAGCGTCCGTGACAGGGGAGGGTTGAATTGGATGATACGAAATTGGGATGGGAGAAAAATATAGAAAAATGGGACAAAAAGTGGATAAAAAAAAAGTTGTGTTTCCGTCAACATCCATGGGGACGTTTGTCGCCACGGCAACGGTGTCCCCTCGACGACAAGGCAGCCGTAGGGAAGTGGGTGACTACTAGATGAATGACAAACTGAATATATAAATATATAAATAAATAAATAAAAAGGAAGGCTAAGAAGTTGTTTCCTCTCTTCTATTCACATAAATAGAAAAGAAAACCTCCATTTCTCTAGGGAGTTTTTTTTTCCTCCATCAGAATGAAATGACAAAGATGGGTCACGACCCCAACTTCCAGCGCTAGGAGACGTCGCTGCTGAAAGTGTGAACCGACTCCCGGCGGAAAAGAGGAAGTCAGTTTTATGATGCCACTGACCCCTTCCTGGACTTCAGTCTTCTAGGAGTAAAAGAAAAATACCAAAAAAAAACAGGGAAAGGTCAGGACACAGCACGGTAACAGCGCAGACTTTCAAACGTAAACAGATCAATGGGACCAATAACATCGTCTCATATAGGAGAGAATGATATTGGCCAGTGTGATGCCAGTGTGATGCCAGTGTGATGCCAGTGTGATGCCTCTCTTCCACAGCCAGGTCTCCATCTGTACCAGTGGAACTAAACGGTCTATTATTTGATCAGGGAGAGACTATAGGAGCACACAGATTTACGGCAATCAACTTTATTTTAAGCTAACCTTTTCGACGGAAGGTGCGTCAAATGGTATATTTCATTGCCCGCCGGGTGTACATATCTCAGTCAGGAACGTTCGTTACTATAGGGGTGTAACGGTACACAAACGCCACGGTTCAGTACGTACCTCGGTTTTGAAGTCAAGGTTCGGTACTACGGGTTTTCGGTACAGTGGGGGGAAAGTTTGGCTTTCCATGTTCCACTCAGGGGTGATGTAGTGTGCGGTAACTAATTGTACTTGTAGGGCCTGTCAACGAATATTCTATATTGAAATTAATAATAGACTTGTAAAAAAAAAAAAAAATTATAATTATATTAGATTGTGAAAAAAACAGCCCCCGGTGGGTGGTCATTAGTGGTTAACATACCGTTGTATTCGTTCGGTACACTACACAGCCGTTCGGTACGGTACGGTTCACACTGAAGCAGTTCGGTTGGGTACGGATACGTGTACCTTTACACCCCTATTCGTTACAGATGTTCCACTCTTTTGATGTGGGGTTTTCCGCAGCTCTGGTCCCACTGGTAGAGGAAGGACCGCGGGAGACATTAAGCCACCAAGTCCCCAACGCCGTCTCCTCTCAGCTACCTCGTTTCAACCCTCCGCCCCCGTCCGCTGTGTTTGCTTTACCGACGTGACGGGAATATACTCGAGTAGCCGCAGACTAGAGAGAAGAATCACCCCTCCTCTCCTCCGGTGCTGTGAGGAGCCCACGCTGCTCTGCTGGCCCTGCACAGCGAGAGGAGCGCCGCGCTCAATTCACTTTCAATTAAATCAACTCCAAATTCAAACATCCCAAAACTAGAATTTTTTTTAGATGAGAGGGTTGTCAAGTCAAGTCAAGAGTTTTATTTGTCACGGCATACAAGCATACAGTGAAATGCGGGTGGTGGTCATGCTCGCAGCGATTGTGCAATAATACAAGTAATAAGAATAAGACATTTGTGCAATAATACAAGTAATAAGAATAAGACATAACCGGTATAATGTACATAAAGTTTAAAAAACATGGTAAAAGACATGCTAAGGTCCTGCGATAGTGCAATACAATGTTAGCTACGGATGAGGCACTGCATGGGTCTTATGTACACTACTATACAATACCATACTATACAATATACAGTTATACTATATATCCTTATGCTATCTTGCTATATCCATCTATTTACTGTACTATACACGGACCACTCCCGTTTTTTTTTTTTTTTACATATCCGACCTACAGTATTAAGAAATAACCGATGACTGAATTAAGATAAGATAAGATATTCCTTTATTGATCCCCTTGGGGAAATTCAGGCATCAGGGCAGCATGGCAAGGGGATGGGGGGGGGGGGGGTACAGGTATGGGCAGGGTAATAGTAGAAAGACATAAATATAAGCAATCAAAATAATAATACAGTTGAAAAGTAAAAAAATAAGTAAACAATATAATTAACTCTGAATATAAGCATAATGTGACAGACCTTGGGTCCTTTTGAGGGATCTTAAACTAATTTTCTTCTCTGCCCAGAATCCCACCTAGACCGTGCCAGGTCACGTAATGAGCGAGTGGGCACAGTGTGATCAAAGGTGCAGATGGGGGTCTGTATGCCCTATCAGTGATATTATACGTTACAATAAATATGGTTACAATAAACACTAGAATCTAAATACTATGATGAGTAAGAAAAGTACACAGTATACTCAGGTGTACATAAGGCACCCTAACCGATGTGATATACGTCATAATGTTATAGTCTGTGCAGTTTAGGTGGGAGTCAGACACACTCAGTGATCAGATTCAGATTCCTTTTATTGTCACATCATTCAGTACCTTACAGCGAGAAAGAGTGAAATTAAATTTGTTGTGGTGCCTCGACCATAGCAGCATCCAATAATATAAATACAATAATACAATTAGCATAGAATGAGAATAAAATAAGATAAAAAATATAACAAAAAATAATAAAGATGACTATACAGTTCTAAAAAAGTGTGCAGGATGTAGATATTATACTATATAAAATTGTAATAAGAAAATGACTATGTACAGTTCAAAAGAAAAGGTATGGTGTGCAATGAGCAATGTGCAAAATGTTTAGCAGTGTGTAAAATTAGTGATGCACGATATATCGGCCGCCGATATAATATCGGCCGATATGGCCGTTTTTTTACACATCGGTATCGGACAGATATCAAGATAGGGCCGATATTAAAAAAAAAAAAAAAAAAAAAAAAATGTGTTTTTTTTTTATGTTTTTTTTTTTTTTTTTTTTACATGTTTTGGCCTTAAATAGTTTCAAAATATCAGTCATTTCTGAAAATAAGTTACAAAAGTAAAAAAATTATGCGTTTTGGAAAATAGCTCTTTATTTGATTATCATAAAAAAGTGTTTTCTATACAGAGATATCGACATCGGTAAATATCGGTATCGGCCAGAACAGCAATATTAATATCGGTTATCGGTATCGGCCACAATTTTCACATCGGTGCATCACTATGTAAAATGCAACGATGATTGACATTCCTAGTAGTTCCCCGAGGTCTGCTGGCACTGCGATCCCTGCCCACTGCTGTGGAGGAGCCTGACGGCCGGCCGGTGCAAAGCACTGCAGGCCGAGGCGGTTATTAGCCAATGAATTCAAGTTTCTTCTTCCATTTTGAAGTGATTGAATCAGTGGCGTCATTTCAGTAAAAGGCAAGGTATGGCGAGGGGCGGGGGGTGTGAAGGGGGGGATTTCCCCCCTTGGTGGATTTTTTTTGTCAAATCAGTTGTGCAATAGTCGCTTTTGGTGAGTTGTTTCTATACAATTCAGTTATATGACATAGGTATGACACAGGACTACACAAGCATTTTTAGTATAGAAATGTGTCAACAGACTAAAGCAGACTATTTTGCATACGAATTATGCAGAATGTAATATCATAACTGTCTATTACTTTTCTTGCAATTGAGCCAATTTTCCTTAGGTACGGTTTTGAGGTGTGTGTTCAACAGAATGTAGTATCAAAAACACATTCACAAAAGGTATGGGTTACTGAATGCTGAACTGCACTGTTATAATCACTAAGCCAGACCTTACCTGTGTCCCTGTATCACTTGTCTCTGCTGCCCTTTGATTAAAAAACGTCCCTATGTCCATTTTCCTTTTTTTTTGGGGCATATTTCAGTTAGTCACAGTAAAAGTCACCTAGTAAAAGTGAGATAATTGACAATATCAAAACATGCTAGGGCTGTACCGAATAGTTCGAAGCTTCGTTCATAATGTTGACATTCGAATTCTAAATCAATATAAAAAATTGTAAAAAAAAAGAAAGAAGAAATTTACATTTTTATTTGCCAAGGTATGGCGAGTGCCATACCTTGCCATACCAAATTGACGCCCCTGGGTTGAATTGAAAGGGAGTTGAGCGTGAAACCCCTCGGTGGCCCTGATGGCCCGGTGGTGCCGTCCGTCCGTCCGTCACATGAATACAGTGACATGTGTGTTGTTGTTGTTGTCTTGGCTCCGTATACTCCAGCCGCGTATTGGATTTGAAATGGAACAATGACTGAGATGAGAAGTGGAGACGGTCGGCTTTAATGTGAGGGGCGTTTACATCGGAAGTGCAGCGCACTCTACTGCTCTCTTTTGCGACTCAGGTTAGATGCCAACTAGATACTATGTTGATTATAGCGTCCATGTCTAGGAAGATATATTTTATTTAATTTTTATAAATTTTTTATTTTATTTTATTTTTTGTTATTACAAATGTGTGTGTTTATGGTTGTTCGAGATAAATAAAAAAAAATAAAGATCAACTTCATTTCGTTGTACTTGTGCAATGACGATACATTGAATCTAATCTAATCTAGCCTAATCTAATTTAATTGTGTAGTCTATTTTTATATAGTGCCCCCATTCTGGAGGACCAAAGGTCATTGTGCAAATTAGATTAGTTGTTATGTTTAATAATATTTGGTTGCAAATCATTTGCAATCAATGACTGCCTGAAGTCTGCGACCCTTAAGTGGTCGTTCGTGAAATGAGTTGTCCTTCCTGCTGACGGAGCGGAGACCAAAGCAGAGACCAAGGCCCCTCAATACGTTTGAATGGGACTTAAATGTGATTGGAAGTGAACACAGTGGACTCTCTCCATCAGAATACCTAATAACTAAGAGGGATGGACATGGAACAAACACCAACAATTAACAATTTTTATATTTACCGCATATATATATATATTCGTCTGAATATATCTGCATATAACCCCTCTATATACTTACTTATACGCCTGCATATAACCCATAGCTCTGTATGATAGCAATAGCATGTATAATATATATATATATATCCACACCTGTCTGTACCTACCTGCACATAGTTATGTTACATATCTGTAGATATCTGTACATATCCTATTGTACTAGTTACGCTGCTGGCCAGTATGACTACATGTACCATAGTGTCTTTATACCTGTATCACTGTACATATTATACTACAACTACTACTACTACTATTTTGTATAGTTTGTATCACCTGTACATTGTATATCACTATTGCACTTCATTTTACATGCACACAGTCACATTTGCATTCTGCTTGTATGCCAAACTTATTTTTGTTGTATGATGACAATACATTTGAATCTAATCTAATCTAAATAATTACCCCCTGCCACCACTGCTACTAAACCATTAGCATACATAAGGAAACACTGCTGCTACTATTGTGTTTAAAATACGAGATTAGAATTTTTACAACTGAACGGGGATGTCACAATGAACTCCGATATAGAATTCTTGGAAGAAATCCAAAAAAACGACATTCAGCACTATAGCTGGATGTGTACGGCGGTCCAAAATATAAATGGAAAAGTAAACGACAGATCCACTATGGCAGGGGTCTCAAACTCAATTTACCTGGGGGCCGCTGGAGCTAGAGTCTGGGTGAGGCTGGGCCGCATCAAATATTATATATATATATATGATTTTTTTTTTTTGCAAAATCAACTCTGCCTCTCTTTGTTAACTACAACAAGCAATGCTGTTTGTTATTTAAGATGAGGTCGGACTCGGCACTGACAGATTTGTGTTCATTGTGCTGCTTTTATAAAGCCTCAAATGACGGCTTACAATATTTCATGAAAGCAAAGCGTTTTGTTTGTGTAAGATTTAAAAAGGTTTAAACTTTACAGCACTGACAAAGTTGAACAAAGTGCTGTACAAGTCCCACAACATAAAAAAAATAATAATAATAATAATATTTTTTAAATTAAATATATATTTTTTTACTTTGATGTCAAGTAGGGGGCCGCAAAATATCATCCAGCGGGCCGCAATTGGTCCGCGGGGCCGCGAGTTTGAGACCCCTGCACTATGGTGTTTGCAGAGCACCTGTTAATTGCGGTGCACGGTGTATTCTCTTATTAAAGGATGAGGCCAGTGGCGTCATGTGTTGTCGACAAGTTTATTATTGCAGACAAAAAAGACCAAATTGTATTTAATATGCATTTAAATTGCGTATTTAACACACAACACGTCTCACAATGGAACGACTCACAGCAGCCCCTGAATCCACCTCCGCCGCCCGGCCATCAAGGACTCGCCCCCCCGTGGCCTGGCTCCACGCACTCTCTCAAGGTCACTTT
>NW_028171293.1:0-65000 GCF_963971535.1 Notolepis coatsorum
GTCTATAGGGTCATTACTGTAACCTATAGGTCTCTCTATGTTGCAACATGTCATCCTACAGAGATCTAGTCTATAGGGTCATTACTGTAACCTATAGGTCTCTCTATGTTGCAACATGTCATCCTACAGAGATCTAGTCTATAGGGTCATTACTGTAACCTATAGGTCTCTCTATGTTGCAACATGTCATTCTACAGAGATCTAGTCTATAGGGTCATTACTGTAAACTATAGGTCTCTCCATGATGCAACATGTCATCCTACAGAGATCTAGTCTATAGGGTCATTACTGTAACCTATAGGTCTCTATGTTGCAACATGTCATCCTACAGAGATCTAGTCTATAGGGTCATTACTGTAACCTATAGGTCTCTCTATGTTGCAACATGTCATCCTACAGAGATCTAGTCTATAGGGTCATTACTGTAACCTATAGGTCTCTCTATGTTGCAACATGTCATCCTACAGAGATCTAGTCTATAGGGTCATTACTGTAACCTATAGGTCTCTATGTTGCAACATGTCATCCTACAGAGATCTAGTCTATAGGGTCATTACTGTAAACTATAGGTCTCTATGTTGCAACATGTCATCCTACAGAGATCTAGACTATAGGATCATTACTGTAACCTATAGGTCTCTCTATGTTGCAACATGTCATCCTACAGAGATCTAGTCTATAGGGTCATTACTGTAACCTATAGGTCTCTCTATGTTGCAACATGTCATCCTACAGAGATCTAGTCTATTGGATCATTACTGTAACCTATAGGTCTCTCTATGTTGCAACATGTCATCCTACAGAGATCTAGTCTATAGGGTCATTACTGTAACCTATAGGTCTCTCTATGTTGCAACATGTCATCCTACAGAGATCTAGTCTATAGGATCATTACTGTAAACTATAGGTCTCTATGTTGCAACATGTCATCCTACAGAGATCTAGTCTATAGGGTCTTACTGTAAACTATAGGTCTCTATGTTGCAACATGTCATCCTACAGAGATCTAGTCTATAGGTCATTACTGTAACCTATAGGTCTCTATGTTGCAACATGTCATCCTACAGAGATCTAGTCTATAGGGTCATTACTGTAAACTATAGGTCTCTAGGTTGCAACATGTCATCCTACAGAGATCTAGTCTATAGGGTCATTACTGTAACCTATAGGTCTCTATGTTGCAACATGTCATCCTACAGAGATCTAGTCTATAGGATCATTACTGTAAACTATAGGTCTCTATGTTGCAACATGTCATCCTACAGAGATCTAGTCTATAGGGTCATTACTGTAACTATAGGTCTCTCTATGTTGCAACATGTCATCCTACAGAGATCTAGTCTATAGGATCATTACTGTAACCTATAGGTCTCTCTATGTTGCAACATGTCATCCTACAGAGATCTAGTCTATAGGGTCATTACTGTAACCTATAGGTCTCTATGTTGCAACATGTCATCCTACAGAGATCTAGTCTATAGGGTCATTACTGTAACCTATAGGTCTCTCTATGTTGCAACATGTCATCCTACAGAGCTCTAGTCTATAGGGTCATTACTGTAACCTATAGGTCTCTCTATGTTGCAACATGTCATCCTACAGAGATCTAGTCTATAGGGTCATTACTGTAACCTATAGGTCTCTATGTTGCAACATGTCATCCTACAGAGATCTAGTCTATAGGGTCATTACTGTAAACTATAGGTCTCTATGTTGCAACATGTCATCCTACAGAGATCTAGACTATAGGGTCATTACTGTAACCTATAGGTCTCTCTATGTTGCAACATGTCATCCTACAGAGATCTAGTCTATAGGGTCATTACTGTAACCTATAGGTCTCTCTATGTTGCAACATGTCATCCTACAGAGATCTAGTCTATTGGATCATTACTGTAAACTATAGGTCTCTCTATGTTGCAACATGTCATCCTACAGAGATCTAGTCTATAGGGTCATTACTGTAACCTATAGGTCTCTCTATGTTGCAACATGTCATCCTACAGAGATCTAGTCTATAGGATCATTACTGTAAACTATAGGTCTCTATGTTGCAACATGTCATCCTACAGAGATCTAGTCTATAGGGTCATTAATGTAAACTATAGGTCTCTATGTTGCAACATGTCATCCTACAGAGATCTAGTCTATAGGGTCATTACTGTAACCTATAGGTCTCTATGTTGCAACATGTCATCCTACAGAGATCTAGTCTATAGGATCATTACTGTAACCTATAGGTCTCTCTATGTTGCAACATGTCATCCTACAGAGATCTAGTCTATAGGGTCATTACTGTAACCTATAGGTCTCTATATGTTGCAACATGTCATCCTACAGAGATCTAGTCTATAGGATCATTACTGTAACTATAGGTCTCTCTATGTTGCAACATGTCATCCTACAGAGATCTAGTCTATAGGGTCATTACTGTAACCTATAGGTCTCTCTATGTTGCAACATGTCATCCTACAGAGATCTAGTCTATAGGGTCATTACTGTAAACTATAGGTCTCTATGTTGCAACATGTCATCCTACAGAGATCTAGTCTATAGGGTCATTACTGTAACCTATAGGTCTCTATGTTGCAACATGTCATCCTACAGAGATCTAGTCTATAGGGTCATTACTGTAACCTATAGGTCTCTCTATGTTGCAACATGTCATCCTACAGAGATCTAGTCTATAGGGTCATTACTGTAAACTATAGGTCTCTCTATGTTGCAACATGTCATTCTACAGAGATCTAGTCTATAGGGTCATTACTGTAACCTATAGGTCTCTCTATGTTGCAACATGTCATCCTACAGAGATCTAGTCTATAGGGTCATTACTGTAACCTATAGGTCTCTCTATGTTGCAACATGTCATCCTACAGAGATCTAGTCTATAGGGTCATTACTGTAAACTATAGGTCTCTCTATGTTGCAACATGTCATTCTACAGAGATCTAGACTATAGGGTCATTACTGTAACCTATAGGTCTCTCTATGTTGCAACATGTCATCCTACAGAGATCTAGTCTATAGGGTCATTACTGTAAACTATAGGTCTCTATGTTGCAACATGTCATCCTACAGAGATCTAGTCTATAGGGTCATTACTGTAACTATAGGTCTCTCTATGTTGCAACATGTCATCCTACAGAGATCTAGTCTATAGGGTCATTACTGTAAACTATAGGTCTCTCTATGTTGCAACATGTCATTCTACAGAGATCTATTCTATAGGGTCATTACTGTAACCTATAGGTCTCTCTATGTTGCAACATGTCATCCTACAGAGATCTAGTCTATAGGGTCATTACTGTAAACTATAGGTCTCTCTATGTTGCAACATGTCATCCTACAGAGATCTAGTCTATAGGGTCATTACTGTAAACTATAGGTCTCTATGTTGCAACATGTCATCCTACAGAGATCTAGTCTATAGGATCATTACTGTAACCTATAGGTCTCTATGTTGCAACATGTCATCCTACAGAGATCTAGTCTATAGGGTCATTACTGTAAACTATAGTCTCTATGTTGCAACATGTCATCCTACAGAGATCTAGTCTATAGGATCATTACTGTAACCTATAGGTCTCTATGTTGCAACATGTCATCCTACAGAGATCTAGTCTATAGGGTCATTACTGTAAACTATAGGTCTCTATGTTGCAACATGTCATCCTACAGAGATCTAGTCTATAGGGTCATTACTGTAACCTATAGGTCTCTATGTTGCAACATGTCATCCTACAGAGATCTAGTCTATAGGGTCATTACTGTAAACTATAGGTCTCTCTATGTTGCAACATGTCATCCTACAGAGATCTAGACTATAGGGTCATTACTGTAACCTATAGGTCTCTATGTTGCAACATGTCATCCTACAGAGATCTAGTCTATAGGGTCATTACTGTAACCTATAGGTCTCTATGTTGCAACATGTCATCCTACAGAGATCTAGTCTATAGGGTCATTACTGTAAACTATAGGTCTCTATGTTGCAACATGTCATTCTACAGAGATCTAGTCTATAGGGTCATTACTGTAAACTATAGGTCTCTCTATGTTGCAACATGTCATCCTACAGAGATCTAGTCTATAGGGTCATTACTGTAAACTATAGGTCTCTCTATGTTGCAACATGTCATTCTACAGAGATCTATTCTATAGGGTCATTACTGTAACCTATAGGTCTCTCTATGTTGCAACATGTCATCCTACAGAGATCTAGTCTATAGGGTCATTACTGTAAACTATAGGTCTCTCTATGTTGCAACATGTCATCCTACAGAGATCTAGTCTATAGGGTCATTACTGTAAACTATAGGTCTCTATGTTGCAACATGTCATCCTACAGAGATCTAGTCTATAGGATCATTACTGTAACCTATAGGTCTCTATGTTGCAACATGTCATCCTACAGAGATCTAGTCTATAGGGTCATTACTGTAAACTATAGGTCTCTATGTTGCAACATGTCATCCTACAGAGATCTAGTCTATAGGATCATTACTGTAACCTATAGGTCTCTATGTTGCAACATGTCATCCTACAGAGATCTAGTCTATAGGGTCATTACTGTAAACTATAGGTCTCTATGTTGCAACATGTCATCCTACAGAGATCTAGTCTATAGGGTCATTACTGTAACCTATAGGTCTCTATGTTGCAACATGTCATCCTACAGAGATCTAGTCTATAGGGTCATTACTGTAAACTATAGGTCTCTCTATGTTGCAACATGTCATCCTACAGAGATCTAGACTATAGGGTCATTACTGTAACCTATAGGTCTCTATGTTGCAACATGTCATCCTACAGAGATCTAGTCTATAGGGTCATTACTGTAACCTATAGGTCTCTATGTTGCAACATGTCATCCTACAGAGATCTAGTCTATAGGGTCATTACTGTAACCTATAGGTCTCTCTGTTGCAACATGTCATCCTACAGAGATCTAGACTATAGGGTCATTACTGTAAACTATAGGTCTCTCTATGTTGCAACATGTCATCCTACAGAGATCTAGTGTATAGGGTCATTACTGTAACCTATAGGTCTATATGTTGCAACATGTCATCCTACAGAGATCTAGTCTATAGGGTCATTACTGTAAACTATAGGTCTCTATGTTGCAACATGTCATCCTACAGAGATCTAGACTATAGGATCATTACTGTAACCTATAGGTCTCTCTATGTTGCAACATGTCATCCTACAGAGATCTAGTCTATAGGGTCATTACTGTAACCTATAGGTCTCTATGTTGCAACATGTCATCCTACAGAGATCTAGACTATAGGGTCATTACTGTAACCTATAGGTCTCTCTATGTTGCAACATGTCATCCTACAGAGATCTAGTCTATAGGGTCATTACTGTAACCTATAGGTCTCTATGTTGCAACATGTCATCCTACAGAGATCTAGTCTATAGGATCATTACTGTAACCTATAGGTCTCTATGTTGCAACATGTCATTCTACAGAGATCTAGTCTATAGGGTCATTCCTGTAACCTATAGGTCTCTCTATGTTGCAACATGTCATCCTACAGAGATCTAGTCTATAGGATCATTACTGTAACCTATAGGTCTCTCTATGTTGCAACATGTCATCCTACAGAGATCTAGTCTATAGGGTCATTACTGTAACCTATAGGTCTCTCTATGTTGCAACATGTCATCCTACAGAGATCTAGACTATAGGGTCATTACTGTAACCTATATGTCTCTATGTTGCAACATGTCATCCTACAGAGATCTAGTCTATAGGGTCATTACTGTAAACTATAGGTCTCTCTATGTTGCAACATGTCATCCTACAGATATCTAGACTATAGGGTCATTACTGTAACCTATAGGTCTCTATGTTGCAACATGTCATCCTACAGAGATCTAGACTATAGGGTCATTACTGTAAACTATAGGTCTCTCTATGTTGCAACATGTCATCCTACAGAGATCTAGTCTATAGGATCATTACTGTAAACTATAGGTCTCTATGTTGCAACATGTCATCCTACAGAGATCTAGTCTATAGGGTCATTACTGTAACCTATAGGTCTCTATGTTGCAACATGTCATCCTACAGAGATCTAGTCTATAGGGTCATTACTGTAACCTATAGGTCTCTCTATGTTGCAACATGTCATCCTACAGAGATCTAGTCTATAGGGTCATTACTGTAACCTATAGGTCTCTATGTTGCAACATGTCATCCTACAGAGATCTAGACTATAGGGTCATTACTGTAACCTATAGGTCTCTATGTTGCAACATGTCATCCTACAGAGATCTAGTCTATAGGATCATTACTGTAACCTATAGGTCTCTATGTTGCAACATGTCATCCTACAGAGATCTAGTCTATAGGATCATTACTGTAACCTATAGGTCTCTATGTTGCAACATGTCATCCTACAGAGATCTAGACTATAGGGTCATTACTGTAACCTATAGGTCTCTATGTTGCAACATGTCATCCTACAGAGATCTAGTCTATAGGATCATTACTGTAACCTATAGGTCTCTATGTTGCAACATGTCATCCTACAGAGATCTAGTGTATAGGGTCATTACTGTAACCTATATGTCTCTATGTTGCAACATGTCATCCTACAGAGATCTAGTCTATAGGGTCATTACTGTAACCTATAGGTCTCTCTATGTTGCAACATGTCATTCTACAGAGATCTAGTCTATAGGGTCATTACTGTAACCTATAGGTCTCTATGTTGCAACATGTCATCCTACAGAGATCTAGTCTATAGGGTCATTACTGTAAACTATAGGTCTCTCTATGTTGCAACATGTCATCCTACAGAGATCTAGACTATAGGATCATTACTGTAAACTATAGGTCTCTATGTTGCAACATGTCATCCTACAGAGATCTAGTCTATAGGATCATTACTGTAACCTATAGGTCTCTCTATGTTGCAACATGTCATCCTACAGAGATCTAGACTATAGGATCATTACTGTAAACTATAGGTCTCTATGTTGCAACATGTCATCCTACAGAGATCTAGTCTATAGGATCATTACTGTAACCTATAGGTCTCTATGTTGCAACATGTCATCCTACAGAGATCTAGTCTATAGGGTCATTACTGTAACCTATAGGTCTCTCTATGTTGCAACATGTCATCCTACAGAGATCTAGTCTATAGGGTCATTACTGTAACCTATAGGTCTCTCTATGTTGC
The DNA here is from genome assembly GCF_963971535.1 of Notolepis coatsorum. Taxonomy (NCBI): domain Eukaryota; kingdom Metazoa; phylum Chordata; class Actinopteri; order Aulopiformes; family Paralepididae; genus Notolepis; species Notolepis coatsorum. Next base: position 7,203 of record NW_028171293.1, read on the forward strand.
AACATGTCATCCTACAGAGATCTAGTCTATAGGGTCATTACTGTAACCTATAGGTCTCTCTATGTTGCAACATGTCATCCTACAGAGATCTAGTCTATAGGATCATTACTGTAACCTATAGGTCTCTCTATGTTGCAACATGTCATCCTACAGAGATCTAGTCTATAGGGTCATTACTGTAACCTATAGGTCTCTCTATGTTGCAACATGTCATCCTACAGAGATCTAGTCTATAGGGTCATTACTGTAACCTATAGGTCTCTCTATGTTGCAACATGTCATCCTACAGAGATCTAGTCTATAGGGTCATTACTGTAACCTATAGGTCTCTCTATGTTGCAACATGTCATTCTACAGAGATCTAGACTATAGGGTCATTACTGTAACCTATAGGTCTCTCTATGTTGCAACATGTCATTCTACAGAGATCTAGTCTATAGGATCATTACTGTAACCTATAGGTCTCTCTATGTTGCAACATGTCATTCTACAGAGATCTAGTCTATAGGGTCATTACTGTAACCTATAGGTCTCTCTATGTTGCAACATGTCATCCTACAGAGATCTAGTCTATAGGGTCATTACTGTAACCTATAGGTCTCTCTATGTTGCAACATGTCATCCTACAGAGATCTAGACTATAGGGTCATTACTGTAACCTATAGGTCTCTATGTTGCAACATGTCATTCTACAGAGATCTAGTCTATAGGGTCATTACTGTAACCTATAGGTCTCTATGTTGCAACATGTCATTCTACAGAGATCTAGTCTATAGGGTCATTACTGTAACCTATAGGTCTCTCTATGTTGCAACATGTCATCCTACAGAGATCTAGACTATAGGGTCATTACTGTAACCTATAGGTCTCTCTATGTTGCAACATGTCATCCTACAGAGATCTAGTCTATAGGATCATTACTGTAACCTATAGGTCTCTATGTTGCAACATGTCATTCTACAGAGATCTAGTCTATAGGGTCATTACTGTAAACTATAGGTCTCTCTATGTTGCAACATGTCATCCTACAGAGATCTAGACTATAGGGTCATTACTGTAACCTATAGGTCTCTATGTTGCAACATGTCATCCTACAGAGATCTAGACTATAGGGTCATTACTGTAACCTATAGGTCTCTATGTTGCAACATGTCATCCTACAGAGATCTAGTCTATAGGATCATTACTGTAACCTATAGGTCTCTATGTTGCAACATGTCATCCTACAGAGATCTAGTCTATAGGGTCATTACTGTAACCTATAGGTCTCTATGTTGCAACATGTCATCCTACAGAGATCTAGTGTATAGGGTCATTACTGTAAACTATAGGTCTCTCTATGTTGCAACATGTCATCCTACAGAGATCTAGTCTATAGGATCATTACTGTAACCTATAGGTCTCTATGTTGCAACATGTCATCCTACAGAGATCTAGTCTATAGGGTCATTACTGTAACCTATAGGTCTCTATGTTGCAACATGTCATCCTACAGAGATCTATTCTATAGGGTCATTACTGTAACCTATAGGTCTCTCTATGTTGCAACATGTCATCCTACAGAGATCTAGTCTATAGGGTCATTACTGTAAACTATAGGTCTCTCTATGTTGCAACATGTCATCCTACATAGATCTAGTCTATAGGGTCATTACTGTAACCTATAGGTCTCTCTATGTTGCAACATGTCATCCTACAGAGATCTAGTCTATAGGGTCATTACTGTAACCTATAGGTCTCTATGTTGCAACATGTCATCCTACAGAGATCTAGTCTATAGGATCATTACTGTAACCTATAGGTCTCTCTATGTTGCAACATGTCATCCTACAGAGATCTAGTCTATAGGGTCATTACTGTAACCTATAGGTCTCTATGTTGCAACATGTCATCCTACAGAGATCTAGACTATAGGGTCATTACTGTAACCTATAGGTCTCTATGTTGCAACATGTCATCCTACAGAGATCTAGTCTATAGGGTCATTACTGTAACCTATAGGTCTCTCTATGTTGCAACATGTCATCCTACAGATATCTAGTCTATAGGATCATTACTGTAAACTATAGGTCTCTATGTTGCAACATGTCATCCTACAGAGATCTAGTGTATAGGGTCATTACTGTAACCTATAGGTCTCTCTATGTTGCAACATGTCATCCTACAGAGATCTAGTCTATAGGGTCATTACTGTAAACTATAGGTCTCTATGTTGCAACATGTCATCCTACAGAGATCTAGTCTATAGGGTCATTACTGTAACCTATAGGTCTCTATGTTGCAACATGTCATCCTACAGAGATCTAGTGTATAGGGTCATTACTGTAACCTATAGGTCTCTCTATGTTGCAACATGTCATCCTACAGAGATCTAGTCTATAGGGTCATTACTGTAACCTATAGGTCTCTATGTTGCAACATGTCATCCTACAGAGATCTAGTCTATAGGGTCATTACTGTAACCTATAGGTCTCTCTATGTTGCAACATGTCATCCTACAGAGATCTAGTCTATAGGGTCATTACTGTAACCTATAGGTCTCTATGTTGCAACATGTCATCCTACAGAGATCTAGTCTATAGGGTCATTACTGTAAACTATAGGTCTCTCTATGTTGCAACATGTCATCCTACAGAGATCTAGTCTATAGGGTCATTACTGTAACCTATAGGTCTCTCTATGTTGCAACATGTCATCATACAGATATCTAGTCTATAGGGTCATTACTGTAAACTATAGGTCTCTCTATGTTGCAACATGTCATCCTACAGAGATCTAGTCTATAGGGTCATTACTGTAACCTATAGGTCTCTCTATGTTGCAACATGTCATCCTACAGAGATCTAGTCTATAGGGTCATTACTGTAACCTATAGGTCTCTATGTTGCAACATGTCATCCTACAGAGATCTAGTCTATAGGATCATTACTGTAACATATAGGTCTCTCTATGTTGCAACATGTCATCCTACAGAGATCTAGTCTATAGGGTCATTACTGTAACCTATAGGTCTCTCTATGTTGCAACATGTCATCCTACAGAGATCTAGTCTATAGGGTCATTACTGTAACCTATAGGTCTCTCTATGTTGCAACATGTCATCCTACAGAGATCTAGTCTATAGGGTCATTACTGTAACCTATAGGTCTCTATGTTGCAACATGTCATCCTACAGAGATCTAGTCTATAGGATCATTACTGTAACCTATAGGTCTCTATGTTGCAACATGTCATCCTACAGAGATCTAGTCTATAGGGTCATTACTGTAAACTATAGGTCTCTCTATGTTGCAACATGTCATCCTACAGAGATCTAGTCTATAGGGTCATTACTGTAACCTATAGGTCTCTATGTTGCAACATGTCATCCTACAGAGATCTAGTCTATAGGGTCATTACTGTAACCTATAGGTCTCTATGTTGCAACATGTCATCCTACAGAGATCTAGTCTATAGGGTCATTACTGTAACCTATAGGTCTCTCTATGTTGCAACATGTCATCCTACAGAGATCTAGTCTATAGGGTCATTACTGTAACCTATAGGTCTCTATGTTGCAACATGTCATCCTACAGAGATCTAGTCTATAGGGTCATTACTGTAAACTATAGGTCTCTCTATGTTGCAACATGTCATCCTACAGAGATCTAGTCTATAGGGTCATTACTGTAACCTATAGGTCTCTCTATGTTGCAACATGTCATCCTACAGAGATCTAGTCTATAGGGTCATTACTGTAACCTATAGGTCTCTATGTTGCAACATGTCATCCTACAGAGATCTAGTCTATAGGGTCATTACTGTAACCTATAGGTCTCTCTATGTTGCAACATGTCATCCTACAGAGATCTAGTCTATAGGGTCATTACTGTAACCTATAGGTCTCTATGTTGCAACATGTCATCCTACAGAGATCTAGTCTATAGGGTCATTACTGTAAACTATAGGTCTCTCTATGTTGCAACATGTCATCCTACAGAGATCTAGTCTATAGGGTCATTACTGTAAACTATAGGTCTCTCTATGTTGCAACATGTCATCCTACAGAGATCTAGTCTATAGGGTAATTACTGTAAACTATAGGTCTCTATGTTGCAACATGTCATCCTACAGAGATCTAGTCTATAGGGTCATTACTGTAAACTATAGGTCTCTATGTTGCAACATGTCATCCTACAGAGATCTAGTCTATATGGTCATTACTGTAACCTATAGGTCTCTCTATGTTGCAACATGTCATCCTACAGAGATCTAGACTATAGGGTCATTACTGTAACCTATAGGTCTCTATGTTGCAACATGTCATCCTACAGAGATCTAGTCTATAGGGTCATTACTGTAAACTATAGGTCTCTATGTTGCAACATGTCATCCTACAGAGATCTAGTCTATAGGGTCATTACTGTAACCTATAGGTCTCTATGTTGCAACATGTCATCCTACAGAGATCTAGTCTATAGGGTCATTACTGTAACCTATAGGTCTCTATGTTGCAACATGTCATCCTACAGAGATCTAGTCTATAGGGTCATTACTGTAAACTATAGGTCTCTCTATGTTGCAACATGTCATCCTACAGAGATCTAGTCTATAGGGTCATTACTGTAACCTATAGGTCTCTCTATGTTGCAACATGTCATCCTACAGAGATCTAGTCTATAGGGTCATTACTGTAAACTATAGGTCTCTCTATGTTGCAACATGTCATCCTACAGAGATCTAGTCTATAGGGTCATTACTGTAACCTATAGGTCTCTATGTTGCAACATGGCATCCTACAGAGATCTAGTCTATAGGGTCATTACTGTAAACTATAGGTCTCTCTATGTTGCAACATGTCATTCTGTCCTCAATCAAAGACTCTGTTGTCCGTCTGTGTGGATGATCTGGTCAGGTGATCAGCCTATATATAGCATGTTTACGCTGCTGTCTGAGGGGAATAATCTGCTGAAGACAAGGCTTCTTTTTTTAAAGATTCCATGAAATGAAAAAAATGAAAAGTTCCCTCTGTTGCACCCCTTGTGTCTGCAGCTAGTTATCATGTATGTATCACTCACCTCTGAGCTCTTAACACCTAAATTAACTGTATATTCTAGCATTACTGGGTCACTAAAGTCTGAACCAGAACGTTATATTTAACCATGAATGAACATAACACTTTATCTTTAGATAATAAACTACTCGACCTCTACTGTCTTTAACTATGAATGAACACAACACTCTAACTTACCATCTTTAGATAATAAACTACTCAACCTCTACTGTCTTTAACTATGAATGAACACAACACTCTAACTCACCATCTTTAGATAATAAACTACTCAACCTCTACTGTCTTTAACTATGAATGAACACAACACTAACTTACCATCTTTAGATAATAAAGTACTCAACCTCTACTGTCTTTAACTATGAATGAACACAACACTCTAACTTACCATCTTTAGATAATAAAGTACTCAACCTCTACTGTCTTTAACTATGAATGAACACAACACTCTAACTCACCATCTTTAGATAATAAAGTACTCAACCTCTACTGTCTTTAACTATGAATGAACACAACACTCTAACTCACCATCTTTAGATAATAAACTACTCAATCTCTACTGTCTTTAACTATGAATGAACACAACACTCTAACTCACCATCTTTAGATAATAAACTACTCAACCTCTACTGTCTTTAACTATGAATGAACACAACACTAACTTACCATCTTTAGATAATAAAGTACTCAACCTCTACTGTCTTTAACTATGAATGAACACAACACTCTAACTTACCATCTTTAGATAATAAAGTACTCAACCTCTACTGTCTTTAACTATGAATGAACACAACACTCTAACTCACCATCTTTAGATAATAAAGTACTCAACCTCTACTGTCTTTAACTATGAATGAACATAACACTCTAACTTACCATCTTTAGATAATAAAGTACTCAACCTCTACTGTCTTTAACTATGAATGAACACAACACACTAACTTACCATCTTTAGATAATAAAGTACTCAACCTCTACTGTCTTTAACTATGAATGAACACAACACTCTAACTTACCATCTTTAGATAATAAAGTACTCAACCTCTACTGTCTTTAACTATGAATGAACACAACACTAACTTACCATATTTAGATAATAAAGTACTCAACCTCTACTGTCTTTAACTATGAATGAACACAACACTCTAACTTACCATCTTTAGATAATAAAGTACCCAACCTCTACTGTCTTTAACTATGAATGAACACAACACTCTAACTTACCATCTTTAGATAATAAAGTACTCAACCTCTACTGTCTTTAACTATGAATGAACACAACACTCTAACTTATCATCTTTAGATAATGAAGTACTCAACCTCTACTGTCTTTAACTATGAATGAACATTAACACTCTAACTTACCATCTTTAGATAATAAAGTATTCAACCTCTACTGTCTTTAACTATGAATGAACACAACACTAACTTACCATCTTTAGATAATGAAGTACTCAACCTCTACTGTCTTTAACTATGAATGAACACAACACTCTAACTTACCATCTTTAGATAATAAAGTACTCATCCTCTACTGTCTTTAACTATGAATGAACACAACACTAACTCACCATCTTTAGATAATAAAGTACTCAACCTCTACTGTCTTTAACTATGAATGAACACAACACTCTAACTCACCATCTTTAGATAATAAAGTACTCAACCTCTTCTGTCTTTAACTATGATTCAACACAACACTAACTCACCATCTTTAGATAATAAAGTACTCAACCTCTACTGTCTTTAACTATGAATGAACACAACACTCTAACTTACCATATTTAGATAATAAAGTCCTCAACCTCTACTGTCTTTAACTATGAATCAACACAACACTAACTCACCATCTTTAGATAATAAAGTACTCAACCTCTACTGTCTTTAACTATGAATGAACACAACACTCTAACTCACCATCTTTAGATAATAAAGTACTCAACCTCTACTGTCTTTAACTATGAATCAACACAACACTCTAACTCACCATCTTTAGATAATAAAGTACTCATCCTCTACTGTCTTTAACTATGAATGAACACAACACTCTAACTTACCATCTTTAGATAATAAAGTCCTCAACCTCTACTGTCTTTAACTATGAATCAACACAACACTAACTCACCATCTTTAGATAATAAAGTACTCAACCTCTACTGTCTTTAACTATGAATGAACACAACACTCTAACTTACCATCTTTAGATAATAAAGTCCTCAACCTCTACTGTCTTTAACTATGAATGAACACAACCCTCTAACTTACCATCTTTAGATAATAAAGTACTCAACCTCTACTGTCTTTAACTATGAATCAACACAACACTCTAACTTACCATCTTTAGATAATGAAGTACTCAACCTCTACTGTCTTTAACTATGAATGAACACAACACTCTAACTTACCATCTTTAGATAATAAAGTATTCAACCTCTACTGTCTTTAACTATGAATGAACATTAACACTCTAACTCACCATCTTTAGATAATAAAGTACTCAACCTCTACTGTCTTTAACTATGAATGAACACAACACTCTAACTTACCATCTTTAGACAATAAAGTACTCAACCTCTACTGTCTTTAACTATGAATCAACACAACACTCTAACTTACCATCTTTAGATAATAAAGTACTCAACCTCTACTGTCTTTAACTATGAATGAACACAACACTCTAACTTACCATCTTTAGATAATAAAGTACTCAACCTCTACTGTCTTTAACTATGAATGAACACAACACTCTAACTCACCATCTTTAGATAAAGTACTCAACCTCTTCTGTCTTTAACTATGAATGAACACAACACTCTAACTCACCATCTTTAGATAAAGTACTCAACCTCTACTGTTGTGAAGGGCCAGATTAAACCGAATATATATATTTATTTGTATATATATATTTAATTGTATTTGTATATTCTCTAATATTCCCTGATATCCCTTGTATATTCCTTGTACAATATGCATTGAATATCCATTCTAGCCTACTGAACATCCCATAATAGTCTCCATTCTACTATTGGTCGAGACCTTGGTGCCAGGCTGCCATACCCCCCAGACCCAGTTCAAACGTACCGCTCAACATGTACGAACAAGTCCTAGTTCCGCGTAGGAATCTGGCTACCGCACCACTAATGGGACTATTTGTTCATAGTGCGTATATATACTGCGCTACTAAAGTAGGACTTCCCTTTCAGTCCAGTTTCTTACCCTCCAATAGAGTGACAGACGTAAAGCCTCCCCGCGACGCCACGTGTGGGAGTAAGGCCAAGTTCGGCCTACCATCGGTATTGAGACATCGTGTATATTAATATTTGAATAGTCATATTTGGCACTATATCGTCGAGTTGGACGTAGTCTATTAAGCTAATAATAGTCTGTTAATATATAGTGCTTCATGCGGTGAGAATACTACCGTAGTCAGTACCCCATCGTTTCGGGCAGAGAACTGGCTGCTTATCCAGGATGATCGACCCCATGTGAGACTGCATCCGAGGAGCCCCAGAGCCGACGAGCGAGTGGACCTGTATACCGGATTATTCTACCGACGACAGCCCGCCTTCCCAGGCACGGATTATGCTTTGTATACGTTGATTATTCCATGGATAAAGACCCCCGACACTGCCGTGTGTTGGAACCCCCCCCCCCCCCTGGAGAGGACGCAAGGTGAGGAGACGCTCTGCAAGACGAGGTCGCTTCACGTCTCTCCTCCATGGACCGGAGGACGCCGGCCCACAAAGAGTCCATCTGCTTTCATCTGTGGTCCAAGGATCGCCGGCGCATTGAACGGCACTACAGTGGGTTCACCTGGGATACCCTTGGCCGGATGAGGCAGCCGGACTCTACCCCCCCCCCCCTTCCTACTCCTGTCGGCTTACAAGCGACCGGATTAACCCCCCCCTAGTGTATCCAGTCTATAATCATTAAAGTATCATTGCTGTTATTCCTTAACTATTCCAGGTCGTATATGTACCACCTGCGCCTTCAGAGATTGGACATTCTCTATTGATATACCGACGAATACTCTTGCCATAAAAGTGCATACTAATTCCCATTCATAAATGTGATTGATTTGATTAACACTTTGGGTGCCGGCCAAAAATCCGGAAAATGACTGTGGGTTGCCAGGATTCCTGGACGATTCTAGCATATCTCATGATCTTAGCGGAGCTATTTCTATATTTTATATTATAACTATGGGGAAATGGTTGGGCTCATTTGAAGACGACAAGTTGATGTACACAATGCAAAAAACCGTTTGTTTCTGCATGTCTTCGTTCGTTCACAATTACAAGTTAAAAAACGTCAACAAAAGATAAAAGTGGAGGTAAATTATTTAGAACAGAAGTTACAGGCACTTTTATGAAAGGTGTGCCGGCGGGGTGATAATAGGTACTGAACGTGTTATAAAGCAATTTAGACTGGGATGGATGGATGGATGGTTTGATTGATTGATTGTTTGACAGATTGTTTTATTGGTTTGATTGATAGAATGTTTTATTGTTTTGTTGATAGTTTGATTCATAGATTGATTTGTTTGATTGATTGATTACTTTGTTGGTCATTTGATTGATAGAATGTTTGATTGTTTTGTTGATAGTTTGATTCATAGATTGATTTGTTTGATTGATTGATTACTTTGTTGGTCATTTGATTGATAGAATGTTTGATTGTTTTGTTGATAGTTTGATTCATAGATTGATTTGTTTGATTGATTGATTACTTTGTTGGTCATTTGATTGATAGAATGTTTGATTGTTTTGTTGATAGTTTGCTTGATAGAATGTTTGATTGTTTTGTTGATAGTTTGATTCATAGATTGATTTGTTTGATTGATTGATTACTTTGTTGGTAATTTGCTTGATAGAATGTTTGATTGTTTTGTTGATAGTTTGATTCATAGATTGATTGGTTTGATTGATTGATTACTTTGTTGGTCATTTGATTGATAGAATGTTTGATTGTTTTGTTGATAGTTTGATTCATAGATTGATTTGTTTGATTGATTGATTACTTTGTTGGTCATTTGATTGATAGAATGTTTGATTGTTTTGTTGATAGTTTGATTCATAGATTGATTTGTTTGATTGATTGATTACTTTGTTGGTCATTTGATTGATAGAATGTTTGATTGTTTTGTTGGTAATTTGCTTGATAGAATGTTTTATTGTTTTGTTGATAGTTTGATTCATAGATTGATTGGTTTGATTGATTGATTACTTTGTTGGTCATTTGATTGATAGAATGTTTGATTGTTTTGTTGATAGTTTGATTCATAGATTGATTTGTTTGATTGATTGATTACTTTGTTGGTCATTTGCTTGATAGAATGTTTGATTGTTTTGTTGATAGTTTGATTCATAGATTGATTTGTTTGATTGATTGATTACTTTGTTGGTCATTTGATTGATATGCCTGGCGCTAATGAACAAGTAAGTTTTATAACTACTGGTGTAGGTCCAGACAACATTATTATAAAATACAGAATACTTTACAATGCAAAAAACTTGAAACTTTGATGCCATGAACATTTTTATTGTAAAATATGTTCAATAAACTGGGTGACAAGTCATCAGTACCAACCATTGTTGCTGTGCATTATATGCTGGTAACATTCACAGTATAGGATTATGGTAATTTACCAAGACAATACCTTATAAAAAGTGAACACTGGAGGATAATCAACCATTGTTTCAGTGCATTTAGGAGTTTGTTGGTAACATTCACAGTATAGGATTATGGTAATTTACCAATACAATACCTTATAAAAAGTGAACACTGGAGGATAATCAACCATTGTTTCAGTGCATTTAGGAGTTTGTTGGTAACATTCACAGTATAGGATTATGGTAATTTACCAAGACAATACCTTATAAAAAGTGAACACTGTGATGATAACCAACCATTGTTTCAGTGCATTTAGGAGTTTGTTGGTAACATTCACAGTATAGGATTATGGTAATTTACCAAGACAATACCTTATAAAAAGTGAACACTGGAGGATAATCAACCATTGTTTCAGTGCATTTAGGAGTTTGTTGGTAACATTCACAGTATAGGATTATGGTAATTTACCAAGACAATACCTTATAAAAAGTGAACACTGGAGGATAATCAACCATTGTTTCAGTGCATTTAGGAGTTTGTTGGTAACATTCACAGTATAGGATTATGGTAATTTACCAATACAATACCTTATAAAAAGTGAACACTGGAGGATAATCAACCATTGTTTCAGTGCATTTAGGAGTTTGTTGGTAACATTCACAGTATAGGATTATGGTCATTTACCAAGACAATACCTTATAAAAAGTGAACACTGGCTGATGATAACCAACCATTGTGTCAGTGCATTTAGGAGTTTGTTGGTAACATTCACAGTATAGGATTATGGTAATTTACCAAGACAATACCTTATAAAAAGTGAACACTGGAGGATAATCAACCATTGTTTCAGTGCATTTAGGAGTTTGTTGGTAACATTCACAGTATAGGATTATGGTAATTTACCAAGACAATACCTTATAAAAAGTGAACACTGGAGGATAATCAACCATTGTTTCAGTGCATTTAGGAGTTTGTTGGTAACATTCACAGTATAGGATTATGGTAATTTACCAAGACAATACCTTATAAAAAGTGAACACTGGAGGATAATCAACCATTGTTTCAGTGCATTTAGGAGTTTGTTGGTAACATTCACAGTATAGGATTATGGTAATTTACCAAGACAATACCTTATAAAAAGTGAACACTGTGATGATAACCAACCATTGTTTCAGTGCATTTAGGAGTTTGTTGGTAACATTCACAGTATAGGATTATGGTAATTTACCAAGACAATACCTTATAAAAAGTGAACACTGTGATGATAACCAACCATTGTTTCAGTGCATTTAGGAGTTTGTTGGTAACATTCACAGTATAGGATTATGGTAATTTACCAAGACAATACCTTATAAAAAGTGAACACTGGAGGATAATCAACCATTGTTTCAGTGCATTTAGGAGTTTGTTGGTAACATTCACAGTATAGGATTATGGTAATTTACCAATACAATACCTTATAAAAAGTGAACACTGGAGGATAATCAACCATTGTTTCAGTGCATTTAGGAGTTTGTTGGTAACATTCACAGTATAGGATTATGGTAATTTACCAAGACAATACCTTATAAAAAGTGAACACTGGCTGATGATAACCAACCATTGTGTCAGTGCATTTAGGAGTTTGTTGGTAACATTCACAGTATAGGATTATGGTAATTTACAAAGACAATACCTTATAAAAAGTGAACACTGGAGGATAACCAACCATTGTTTCAGTGCATTTAGAAGTTTGCTGGTAACATTCACGTCACATGAACTACAGGGCATATCTTACTTGGTCTCTCGCATCGATGACTGCATTGTCCATTGATAAATGGATGAAGCGCCAGATGATCTGTGGACCAAAAAATATCCAATACATGCTTCCAAAGTATATAAATAATAGGCCAATGGACTGCATTAGAAAAGTGTGGTATGTTACCTACAGTATATACTTTTTTAAACTGGGTGACTGTCAGCAACCATTGGTTCTGTGCAAACGGTAAAAATGAGGGGGGAAAAAGATAAATAAAAAAAAACTATATACACACACAATGCAAATTATGAATGGAGTCGATACAGCTAGATCGCTAACATAACGTCTCATCTGCAAGTGGTCCAAACATGCCTATGCAATATCGACAACCGTGGCCCAAATACATGTGTTCAACGCATTTGTCTTGTACAGAAAACAGTGCAACTACCCATACACTATACTATACTATACTATACTACAATATACTATACTATACTATACTACACTATACTATACTACACTCAGCTAGCTATACTATGTACCGGTACACATGGTTCTGTCTGTATCACACAATAATGGATTATTTAGAAGTAATCTGTACTTCTGTGTGCCGGATTATTTAGAAGTAGTCTGTACTTCTGTATGACAACTAATAAAGAAACTATTTAGAGAAATCCCTCTTTGTGTGGTACAGAGCGAAGCATTTGTCACGATGCAGGGGGACTTTGCACGATGTGCAAAAATATCTGGTCTCACTCCTGATGCCACGCCTACTGCAGACACGACATTTCCTACACGGTAGCTTTTTCTTCGGGGTGGCTTTGTATGCAACCATTACATGCTTCACAAAGCCACCCACTAATCTGCTCTGCGGGTCCCCCAGTGGGGCCCTAGGGTCGACACGCCCCACCTGCTCAGCCCCTGCCTCCTCCTCATCCCCACCCCCTGCCTCCTTCCCTGCCTCCTCCCCTGCCTCCTCCCCTGCCTCCGCCTCCGCCTCCATCTCCGCTGTCACCCCAGGAATCTTCTTCTCCTTACCGTTTGTGTAGGTCCGCGCCACAGCCCTGGTGAACCGGAAGAGGTTGGAGTAATGCCCTTGTGGGTGCTTTTTTTTGTACAAGACAAACGCGTTGAAGATACATATTTGGATCAGATACATCACAAACTTTTTGGTCCACTTTCCAGTCTTACGTGTAACCGGATAGTACGATATATTCTGATCCAGCTGATCGACGCCGTTCATGAATTTATTGTACTCCAGGATTGATGATGGCTTGAGCATCTCCACCCTCAGCGCTTTGCCCTTCTTCTGCTTCTTCCACACCATCGCCTTTTCCATGGTGTCCTCGTGGAAGCTGCTGATGGTCTTCACGATTCTCTTATCGCGCCATGCCACGATCAGGACCTCCTTGTTGTTGACCGCAATGCGCTCCCCCACACCGATGTCACGTTTGGTAATGTTCTTGATGATGGCTGGCTCGCCCCGGTGCTTCCTGAGGGTACCACAGACGTCGGTCCTCAACTGTCGGAGCCTGGCGGACATACGTACCGAGTTGTAGAAGTTGTCCATGAAGAGCGTATAGCCGGCCCCAGACAGACGTCCAAGCAGACCGACGACCGTGTCCCCCAGGAGCGAGCCTTCCCGACAATATGGCTTAAATGAAAAGCAATATCCTGTGCGTGATTCGCACAGGAAGTAGGACTTGATGCCATAGCGGGTGGGCTTGTTGGGGTTGTAGACCCGGAAGGTCAGGCGGCCTCGCCATGCCATCACCCCCTCGTCAATGGCGAGCTCGCGTTCAGGCTGGTACAGCTCCTTGCACCTCGCGTTTACATGGTCGACTACAGGGCGTACTTTGCACAATTTGTCTCTAACCTCCAGGGAAGTATTGTCCGCAAAGTGGAGGAATCGCCAGATCAATTGGAACCTGTTGCGTGGCATGGTATCAGAGTAGTACGGTGTGTACATCATGTCGTCAGTGGTCCACATCTGGTCCACGCGAGGCTTCCGCAGGACACTGCTAAGGAAATGGAGTCCGAGGAACTTCTTCAGCTCCTTCAATGTGAGGGGCTTCCAAAGCAGTGCCCTGCTACTGGTTAGCGTGGGGTCCAGCCGGGCAATGGACTGCTCAGCGTAGAGGTTGGACTGGGCAACAATAGAGTTCAGAAAAGCATCTGTCAGGAACAGATCCATCCATTTCGCAGGCCGGTAAGATCTGAGTGCCTTGGCGTCCTGGAGCAACCCCGGTTGGGCTGTGAAGGGGATCCTTTGAGGCACCCAGCCCTCACGAGACCAGGCATTCTCCTCTTCCTGACGGATCGCAGCCCTGCTCTTCGCTCCTCCACGACCTGTCAATTATACAAATATACTATAACACCCCTACTGTAGACATTCATATGCCACGTAGTTACAAACTGTGTGAGTGAATGAGTGAGTGTGTGTGGGGTTCAGATGTCAGAGCTGGACGTGGTGTGGGGGTCAGAGGTCAGAGCTGGAAGTGGTGTGCAGAGTGAGGCCAACTTACCGCTCTTAGATGTGCGTTTCCGCCCTGCAACAGGTTCCGGCATGTCCAGACTAGCATCCAGTTCTAGAATCACATGATGTAATACATTACACTAGGGCAACGTATTGTCATTGTATTTACCACCATCACCACCAGACCAGGCCCTGCAGCAGCCAGTCACCACCAGGCCCAGGCCCTGCAGCAGCCAGTCACCACCAGGCCCAGGCCCTGCAGCAGCCAGTCACCACCAGGCCCAGGCTCTAGCAGCAGCCAGTCACCACCAGGCCCAGGCTCTAGCAGCAGCCAGTCACCACCAGGCCCAGGCTCTAGCAGCAGCCAGCTACCACCAGGCCCAGGCTCTAGCAGCAGCCAGTCACCACCATGTACAATTACCTGCAGGAGTAGAATGTGATCCTATGTCGTTGCCAGTCTCAGCATCACTATCTGCAGGGTCTGCGCCAGAATCTGAATTGGATTAAATTCATTCAGTAAGTAAGTCTCACAAAACACAATAGTAATACATTTACACATACATAAATGTAGTTAGTACATACCCAAGCATGTTGGTGTATTGGCCCCGGATTCGGTTTCGGAGTGTTCTGCTGTGTGAACACAAAATAAATCAGCGGCCATCAAAGCATGTACATGTGTGTGTGTTGTAATCAATGGAATTTTACATATGCTACACAACCATGCATTTAAATATAGGCCTCGCCATGTGTCCATGCCATTGTGTATGTGTGTGCTGTAATCAATGGAATTTGCATATAGAGGCCTCACCATGTACTGCGAAGTTCAAAGGTGTTGGAGAGGATGCATGTCTTTTGATCTTGTGTGTGTGTGTGTGTACACACACTGCACACACACACACACACATACACACACACATCAAATGGCATGGGGTGAGGCATCTACACACACACACACACACACATCCATGTAACTAAATGTAGTGGCCTGTACATGCCTACTATATCCTATATCATTCAACTATCGATTTGAACATGCACAAAACAATATTCACATTGCAACATACCAATTACCACGTCGACCACCACCACCACGTCGTATCATGCCCAGCATGCAACTATTATCACTTACATGATAGCTACACACTTCAAAGAGCCACTTCAAAGGGCGTGCACATGCACACACACACACACACACGCACACAAGACAACCTAACTGTAGCACATGGTAGCGTGGCCTGTACTGCATGCCTACTATATCCTATATCATTCAACTATCGATTTGAACATGCACAAAACAATATTCACATTGCAACATACCAATTACCACGTCGACCACCACCACCACGTCGTATCATGCCCAGCATGCAACTATTATCACTTACATGATAGCTACACACTTCAAAGAGCCACTTCAAAGGGCGTGCACATGCACACACACACACACACACGCACACAAGACAACCTAACTGTAGCACATGGTAGCGTGGCCTGTACTGCATGCCTACTATATCCTATATCATTCAACTATCGATTTGAACATGCACAAAACAATATTCACATTGCAACATACCAATTACCACGTCGACCACCACCACCACGTCGTATCATGCCCAGCATGCAACTATTATCACTTACATGATAGCTACACACTTCAAAGAGCCACTTCAAAGGGCGTGCACATGCACACACACACACACACACGCACACAAGACAACCTAACTGTAGCACATGGTAGCGTGGCCTGTACTGCATGCCTACTATATCCTATATCATTCAACTATCGATTTGAACATGCACAAAACAATATTCACATTGCATTAGTAAACATGACGTACCGTTGCCCCGTCGACCACCACCGTGTCCGACTCCCACGTCTGAATCGTGCGATGAATCAGACTCATACCTCCGACCCAAGCCGAGATCATCGTCAGATGATTCCGGAGCTAGAATATAATAAATGCATATCAGCGTTAGGTTTGGCAAACTAACGTTACATAGTCACAGAATAAGCGGTAGGTAAATCATCAAATACACGTTTCACACACACACAATCACATGCATATCGCCGGCGTTGGTTTGTCGAACTAACGTTACATAGTCACAGTATGTAAATCATCAAATACACGTTTCACACACACACACAATCACATGCATATCGCCGTTGGTTTGTCGAACTAACGTTACATAGTCACAGTATGTAAATCATCAAATACACGTTTCACACACACACATATATATATATATATATATATATATATAAGACCGTGTAATTACCTGGTGGTTCCCAATCGGCGCTCCCATCAGATTCGTGGGCGGTCGAATCGCTGTCCCCTGACTCGCATGAAGAAGCTATGACCACAGCGGCAGCCTTCCTCTTCCTCGAACTGCGTCGGGTAGAGCCGCTCCCGGTCCCGGGGAGAGACGCGTTACTGGGCCCAGCAACGGTCTCACGGCTCTCTCCGATCGGAGCTACCAAAGACGTTGGTGCTGTTGGTGCTGCTGCTGCTTGAACAACCGCGGGTCCAAACGCCAGCTTCGTCTGAACAAAGCGACCCGCCGCCGGATTGTCCCCTCGCTTTCCTACACTACGTCTCTTCATACTGATCTAAATGAAACTACTAACTGATCAAACTACTATTACTACTACTGA
Organism: Notolepis coatsorum; assembly: GCF_963971535.1. Taxonomy (NCBI): domain Eukaryota; kingdom Metazoa; phylum Chordata; class Actinopteri; order Aulopiformes; family Paralepididae; genus Notolepis; species Notolepis coatsorum. The sequence continues at coordinate 24,730 of NW_028171293.1, forward strand.
AATATACTACCTAGACTACACACTAATCCCTCGAATAGTACTACTACTTAGCACGACTAAGTACTTTCTAAAGCACAGCTGAAACCTTACAATTAGTCTGATACTACCACTATACTGTATAACACTATAAATATAGACTATAGGCTGATCTCAATTCAAATCTCTCTCTCAATCTCTCTCTCTCTCTCTATCGCTCTATCTATCTCTCTCTCTCTCTCTCCTCCAAAACCTCGTAGATTCTGGGATCGCGCTAACGTTTTATACCTGTGGTTACATTGGCCAGGTATGCTGGCCAATCAAATGCCAGATTCATTGTGGGGTACAATATTCCCCCTATTGTGATAGTGTTAGAAAATAGGGGGACACTGCCACCTAGTGAAATTTGAGAGGAAATGCAGTTTCCGGTTAAAATTTTCTTCCAAAAGCTCGGCGGTGAAGTTCAGACGGGGAAAATCGAAAAAAGATGTAAACAGATCAAAGACGCTGTACAGCGTCCTCGGCACCTTGAGCATGGCCGGGAAAGACGTTGTAAATCGTTTCTAGGCACCCAAAGTGTTAAGTGCTTGCTCTACACACCATCGCTGTGTAGAAATAAAGACCTATTTCTAATTCGTACATTTGTGTTGGATCCGTTTCATCTACGTGACAGTGTTCATCATAATATATTTATGCCGAGTACTGGGTGGCCGAATATTAAGTACAAAGGTAGTGGTAGTAAGTATCATATCTAGTAATACAGTCAGGGAATTGTACCCCTCAGTTACAATTGGTCCTTCGAGCCGGAGGGTAATTAGTGTAATATTAATATAGTGTTATTAATATTGAAATGGCCTATGATGAACACTCCACGAAACGATCCTCCTAACCAACGCCCGCAGCGCGAACGACGGCTCCCTCAGTACTTAGAGGCTTACGCTGTCAGTCAACAACCTAGTCTTCTACTAACAGTAAACGCGGTAAAACTAGAAAGTAAAAGTATGTCTAACCCCAACGCCCAGACTACCCCGACCATAGAGGCCCCTACGGGTTCTAATGTAACTGACCAAGTTCACGGTGGGGACCAGTGGGAACCAGACATGACTTCACACCCCGCCAGTACTGAAGAAGTAGTCCCCGATGAGTCCCGGGAGGAATACAACGCTACCGAGAGAGAACTCGGCACGGAAGAAGACGGGGAGAGCACCGTGGAGATAGAGCTCCAAGGCTCCGCAAGGAGTACCCCGAGGGAAGGCTCCCCTATACAACCGCCTTCTCCCAGCGAGGCAGAGAGGACCCTACAGCAGGCCTTCCTCATCAGCCTGAACGCCGCTGCTGAACGCGACCGACTGCAGATCCAGCAGCGGAGCGAAGAAGAGCATATACGTCTAGAAATAAGACGCATTCAGAGGGAAGAGAATGTGGCCGAGTAGACAGCCAGCGAGCAGCTGCTGGTGCTCTACGGGACGCAGAGCGCGACAGACAGCAAGCGCAACTAATAGAACAGCTGATCAGACGGACAACACCCTCTCCCTCCGCCAGAGGCTCCAGGAACTCGTCTAGACACACCTCCAGGGCGGCATCCCCTAGCCGAGTAAACAACCCTGAACTTGACCAACAGACGAGGTCTATACCCCCCACAGACCACCTCCCCCCACCGGTCCAAGCGAGACCTAGCAACCGGGAAGGAGCAGCATATCCTGTGGAGAGGCTAAACCAGAGACTACAAGCACTGGATGACCTAACTGAAGACGAAGAGGAAGAGGAGGAGAACCACGCCCGACGACAGCACAGTACTCTACCGGACCAGGAGGTCCGGTACAGCCCAGGCTATACTCCCGCGGAGCTGCGCTACAGACCCCCGACTCTATACACGGGTGAGCACGACGCACGACCCGCACCGAGGAACAGCACCTGGACAAGCGGGCCATGGTACACTGCCGGTACCAGCCCATACCAAGGAGCGGGAGGAGACTCGCCTAGGAGGCCTCTCCCCCAACGCTCGCCGATGTATCCACAGTCAGCGTCATACATTGGCACGCCTATGGTACCCGACTTCACCCAAGAGAACCGGGCCCAGTATACAGAACTCCGCATGTGTCTGGAGACCATGTTGGTGGATGTATTGGATGAACGCCATAAATACGCCATCCTACTGAAGCACTTAAAGGTACCCCGCGCACATAATATAGCGCTCGCCTACGTGACTTCCACCACCCCATACACAGCAGCGCTGGTAGCATTGGACCAGAGGTATGGGCGCATATGGGATTACGTGATCCAGGAGATCCGACACATCGACCGCTTACCCCCAGCAATAGACAATCGAGCACTGGACGACCTGTCCATCAGAGTGCAGTCCCTGGTAGGGATGTTGGGAGCGCAGAGAGAGAAGGGGAGGCATGAACTTTACGCCAACTCAAATGTGGAAAGGATCTTGGAGAAGCTGCCGCCCGCTCGACAGGAGCGTTTTAGGCGGCAGAGAGACCACCGAGACCCGAATGGCCCCGAACCGAACCTCCTCGATCTAGCAGACTTCCTGGCGAGAGAAGTCAGCAGCCTACGGCTAGATACATTCGGACGGAGCACCCCTGGCTCCAGAGAAGGAACCAGACGACTAAATGATGGAAGAAGATCGGTGACTGTGATGCACCAATCGGAGTCAGTACCGAGCAGCAGGAGCCACAGTACCCCCTCCAGAACGGAGAAGTGGAAGATAGTGTGCCCCTACTGTGAGAAAGAACACTGGCTAGCGCAATGTGACTCCTTCCCCAAGCTGAACGCGGAGGAAGCAAGTCAATGGATAAAGTCCAACAAGCGCTGTTTTCGCTGTGCGCGCTCACACATGGCAGCCGAATGCCGCTTAAAGAAAAGGTGCACCAAGTGCGATGGAGCCCATCTGGACATACTTCACGACAGTAACAGACGGCGCCCTTCACCCGCACCATCCAGCAGCAAAGCGAGCATCATGTACATCGATCCCGCCAGCAGCAGTGGAGCCCGAGTACTCCTAAAAGTAGTGCGTGTGACACTAAGCTACCAGAATAAAGTCCTGGACACTTACGCCGTCCTCGATGACGGGTCAGAGAAGACCCTTCTGCTCGCCTCCGCTGCGGCCCAGCTAGGGCTGCGGGGAAGCGAAACCCAAATGACAATTCGGACAATAAGACGAGATTTGAAGACGATAAAGGGCGAGAATGTCTCATTCTCTATCGCAGCAAGCGGCCAGCCTGAGCGACGGTACCAGATTACAGACGCTTTCACCAGCCAAGAAATAGGACTGTCGCGGTACACATACCCCGTCGCCAAGCTGATGGAGAAATATGCACATCTGCGCAAGTTACCGATCCCGCTCATAGACAATGCTATGCCGACCCTGTTGATAGGCTCCGACCATGCAGACCTCATTGTCCCGATAGACCGGGTTCATACCGGACCCCGAGGCTGTCCTGCAGCAGTCGAGACCCGTTTGGGATGGACTCTCCAAGGCCCGCTCGCCAAATCTCTCAACCGAAGTACAGCCACTAGATGTCTCCACTCCCGAGTCACAGAGGGAGAAACCGCACTCCTGCAACACGTAGAGCGGCTATGGACCTTGGAACAAATGCCCTTTAAGAACGGAAAGAAAGACATTCGCTCTAAAGATGACATTTACGCCATTCACCTCCTCGAGACAGGGACCAAGAGAGTCCCGGTCAACGGCGTGTTGAGATACGCCACGCCACTCCTGCGGCGAGAAGGAATGCCTACTTTCCACGCCAAGACAGACGCCACAGAACGGTACCTGCTGAACACGGAGCGGCGCTTAGCCAAGAACCCCGCCCAAGAGAGTGTATACCGCGCTGAGATTGAGAAGCTCATCACAGCGGGACACGTCACAAAGATGGACATTAAAGAGGCTGACCAGACCACTGAATCGTGGTACGTGCCTCACCACAAGGTCCATCACAACGGTAAAGACCGCATAGTATTTAACTGCAGCTACCAGATCGGATCCCAAAATCTGAATAAAGAGTTACTGCCCGGTCCCACACTCGGCCCCTCCCTACTCGGCGTTCTACTCCGCTTCCGCCAGGAAAAGGTGGCCATCAGCGGGGACATTAAAGGAATGTTCCTGCAGGTGAGATTAGTAGAGGAGGACAAGCCCCTGTTGCGGTTCCTATGGAGAGAGAAGCCAGGAGATGAGCACCCAGCCATCTACCAATGGGAAGTCCTCCCCTTCGGAACGACGTGCAGCCCCTGCTGTGCTACATTTGCACTACAGAAACATGTAGCAGAGGACCCAGCAGCGGACGAAGAGGTCCGACACAGCGTAAAGAACAGCTTCTACGTAGACAACTGTCTACAAAGCCTTTCAACCCAGGAAGAAGCCGAGGCTCTCCTGATTAAACTCCGCGCCTCATTGATCAAAGGCGGCTTTGATCTCAGGCAGTGGGCCAGCAGCGATCCGCAAGTACTGCGCAGCCTCTCCTCCGAGGACAAGGCAGCCAGCAGCGAGACCTGGATGGCTACAATCCCGGGAGAAGCCCAGGAGATGACCCTGGGATTGGTGTGGCGATTCAAAACAGATTCGCTTCACTACAGACACAAGCCCCTGACTACGGAGCAGGGAAGGCCGGCGGCGGCGCCGACCACCAGACGGAGTGTGTACACAACACTCGCCCGACAATATGACCCGCTAGGATGTATTCTACCGTACACCACCAGGGCAAAAATGATTGTACGAGCATTGTGGGACAAGGACCAGGGCTGGGACGACCCCATTCCCGCACACTTTGCATCCACCTGGAGAGAGTGGGAGATGGAGCTCCACTCACTCCCAGGCGTTAATATGCGCCGAAGCTACTTCCCACCCACGGTGAGGCCAGAGACATGTAAAATGGACTTACACGTCTTCAGTGACGCCTCAGAGGTCGCATACGGATCAGTAGCCTACTTGCGGGCCCAAGAAAAGGGGGGAGAGATCTACACAGCATTTGTCCTCGCCCGCTTGAGAATAGCCCCACGCAAGCAACAATCTATCCCACGTCTAGAGCTCTGCGCAGCCCTAGCCGGAGCGCACCTAGCCACGCTCATCCAACGTGAGCTCACCATACCGGTGTCTAGAACAATCCTGTGGTCAGATTCCACGACAGTACTCGCCTGGATCAAATCGGACTCATGCAAGTACAAAGTCTTCGTGGGAGTCAGAGTCACCGAGATTCAAGACTTAACCGAAGAGTTAACCGGAGAAACAGAGTGGCGCTACGTTGATACAAAACAGAACCCAGCTGACGTCATCACCCGGGGAATGCCCCTAGATGACCTCACCCGTCGCAATGTCTACAGTGACGGCCCAGCATTCCTAAAGCTCCCGGAAGGAGAGTGGCCCACGCCTATCCCGAGGGAAGCCAGTCAGGAGGAGGCTGAGAATAAGAAGCCTGTGTTCTGTGGATTGAGCACTGTTATCTCCGCAGACCCCAACACACTCCTGATGGGGCGGCTAGATCCCGCGTTACCCCAGACAATGTACCGGCCTGAAGAAGCGAACGGCCGACGAATGTGGAGGTACAGCCAAGTATTAGCCGACAAGTTTTGGAGCAGTTTCCTACTGCACTACCTACCGTCTCTACAGACCCGCCAGAAGTGGGTAAAGGAGAGAGACAATTTGACAGAAGGAACAGTCGTCATGATTATTGATCAATCACTGCCCAGAGCTATGTGGCCGGCCGGCCGCGTAAGCAAAGTGATCACCGGTGCCGACGGCAAGGTCCGAGCAGCTGAAGTGCTTGTCCAGGGTCGCACTTACACCCGTCCCGTGGCGAGGCTCATAGAACTGCCCCGACTCCCAGACACAATCGATGATGACCATGACCCTATAACCCTATGACTTTGTGAAGTTGACTGACCCCTACAGCAAACCCTTATGTGTAAATAGACAACGCGATTAATCTGTCTCTGCTTAACTGATTAGGTCTGGGACCAATCAGGGGGTGGCTGTTGTGAAGGGCCAGATTAAACCGAATATATATATATTTATTTGTAATTTGTATATATATATTTAATTGTATTTGTATATTCTCTAATATTCCCTGATATCCCTTGTATATTCCTTGTACAATATGCATTGAATATCCATTCTAGCCTACTGAACATCCCATAATAGTCTCCATTCTACTATTGGTCGAGACCTTGGTGCCAGGCTGCCATACCCCCCAGACCCAGTTCAAACGTACCGCTCAACATGTACGAACAAGTCCTAGTTCCGCGTAGGAATCTGGCTACCGCACCACTAATGGGACTATTTGTTCATAGTGCGTATATATACTGCGCTACTAAAGTAGGACTTCCCTTTCAGTCCAGTTTCTTACCCTCCAATAGAGTGACAGACGTAAAGCCTCCCCGCGACGCCACGTGTGGGAGTAAGGCCAAGTTCGGCCTACCATCGGTATTGAGACATCGTGTATATTAATATTTGAATAGTCATATTTGGCACTATATCGTCGAGTTGGACGTAGTCTATTAAGCTAATAATAGTCTGTTAATATATAGTGCTTCATGCGGTGAGAATACTACCGTAGTCAGTACCCCATCGTTTCGGGCAGAGAACTGGCTGCTTATCCAGGATGATCGACCCCATGTGAGACTGCATCCGAGGAGCCCCAGAGCCGACGAGCGAGTGGACCTGTATACCGGATTATTCTACCGACGACAGCCCGCCTTCCCAGGCACGGATTATGCTTTGTATACGTTGATTATTCCATGGATAAAGACCCCCGACACTGCCGTGTGTTGGAACCCCCCCCCCCCTGGAGAGGACGCAAGGTGAGGAGACGCTCTGCAAGACGAGGTCGCTTCACGTCTCTCCTCCGTGGACCGGAGGACGCCGGCCCACAAAGAGTCCATCTGCTTTCATCTGTGGTCCAAGGATCGCCGGCGCATTGAACGGCACTACAGTGGGTTCACCTGGGATACCCTTGGCCGGATGAGGCAGCCGGACTCTACCCCCCCCCCTTCCTACTCCTGTCGGCTTACAAGCGACCGGATTAACCCCCCCCTAGTGTATCCAGTCTATAATCATTAAAGTATCATTGCTGTTATTCCTTAACTATTCCAGGTCGTATATGTACCACCTGCGCCTTCAGAGATTGGACATTCTCTATTGATATACCGACGAATACTCTTGCCATAAAAGTGCATACTAATTCCCATTCATAAATGTGATTGATTTGATTAAGTGCTTGCTCTACACACCATCGCTGTGTAGAAATAAAGACCTATTTCTAATTCGTACATTTGTGTTGGATCCGTTTCATCTACGTGACAGTGTTCATCATAATATATTTATGCCGAGTACTGGGTGGCCGAATATTAAGTACAAAGGTAGTGGTAGTAAGTATCATATCTAGTAATACAGTCAGGGAATTGTACCCCTCAGTTACATCTACTGTCTTTAACTATGAATGAACACAACACTAACTTACCATCTTTAGATAATAAAGTACTCAACCTCTACTGTCTTTAACTATGAATCAACACAACACTAACTTACCATCTTCAGATAATGACATTTGAAAACATTGTTCCTCTGAAAACGTCAAAGGGATTTATATGGTTTGTCTGAGGTACTCAATTGCCAATCAGTATACATAGCTAAATAGCAAACACATCAATAAATACACACAAGAGATCAAGAGTGTTACAATTGATCAAACAACTCTTACAATCAAACAGGGAAGACAATCAACCAGCCTGCGTCTGTGCACCCCCCCCCCCCCCCCCCGAGGTTCTCCGTCAGCCCTCGGGTTATGAGACGACGCGGTACATCTACTGTACCATAAAGACATGACTGTACTGTACTCTACTGTACCATAAAGACATGACTGTACTGTACTGTACCATAAAGACATGACTGTACTCTACTGTACCATAAAGACATGACTGTACTCTACTGTACCATAAAGACATGACTGTACTGTACTGTACCATAAAGACATGACTGTACTCTACTGTACCATAAAGACATGACTGTACTCTACTGTACCATAAAGACATGACTGTACTGTACTGTACCATAAAGACATGACTGTACTCTACTGTACCATAAAGACATGACTGTACTGTACTGTACCATAAAGACATGACTGTACTGTACTGTACCATAAAGACATGACTGTACTGTACTGTACCATAAAGACATGACTGTACTCTACTGTACCATAAAGACATGACTGTACTCTACTGTACCATAAAGACATGACTGTACTGTACTGTACCATAAAGACATGACTGTACTGTACTGTACCATAAAGACATGACTGTACTCTACTGTACCATAAAGACATGACTGTACTGTACTGTACCATAAAGACATGACTGTACTCTACTGTACCATAAAGACATGACTGTACTCTACTGTACCATAAAGACATGACTGTACTGTACTGTACCATAAAGACATGACTGTACTGTACTGTACCATAAAGACATGACTGTACTGTACTGTACCATAAAGACATGACTGTACTGTACTGTACCATAAAGACATGACTGTTCTTGTGAGAATAAGAAGATTTGCTTGTGGGAACCTGAACAGTCCAGATCTGACGCTCTGAACCCTCTCAAGTTCAAGCTTTATTAGTCACATATAAGGTACATTACAGTGACATGCTTTGTTCTGTATGAGCCCCCTGAGAATATGCTTCATACAGTCAAATAAAAAGTAAAAGGAATAAAGTCCAAACACTATACAAATATACAATATACAATATACAAACTAAAGTACAGAAAGAAAGTGTAAAATTGACATCGAGGTACAAAAATGCAAACCATTTTAAAAATGCAAAATGCACAAATGAGGTAGGGATGTAGTGCAAATCTGTTTAATAAATAGATCAAAAGTGGTGTAGTGTTAAAAGTGTTTAAAGTGTCTAAAGTGAGGTTAGGGTGAGTGTTTGTTTAAAGTGAGTGTGTGCATGTTGTGTGCCACGAGTGTAGCTGGATGGGTTAGTCATTGAGCCTCCTGATGGCCCAGGAGTTCAACACCTTTAATCCCTATCTGATCGGATCAGATTTGGATTCTGGGTATTTCAAAACCAAAAAACAGGATCAGGATCACTTTGATATCCGATCATGATCAGGAAATAAAATCCAAGCTTTAATCTGGATCAAATCTTCAAAACTGGTATTTCAAACCGACAACACAGGATTGGGATCAATTTGATCCCAAAAAACTGGATTATCTTGATCCCACCAGAGGGGTGGATTTCCAGTGGATTACCAGAGCAAAATGTACTATACAATTTATTTTAAAATATGTTTCAATATAAATAAGATGGCAAAGTTTGTTAACTGAAATAATACACAGTGTTTTGCCTTCATGGCGAATACATTCTATAATTTTTTTTTAAAGTGTCACATTTGTGGTGGCCTATTTTGTTTTCAACCAAATGTTGATGACATAAATGTTTATGCTCATAAACGTATCACAACAAAGATTGTCAATGACAAAATTGTAATTTAGATTAAAGAAACAATATCTTTAAAAAAAAAAAGTCCACCTGTCATCATCACCTTCAGCAAACTGAAACCTCACTTAGTATAGAATACAGGTCCTCAAAGCACGTCTGGATGATCAGCTGCCTTTGAATGAATGTGTTTTTGTTGTTACCCTAGTGGGAGTATTTTTTTTTAATTACAATTCCATTATGATTGTATGTCCTTTATGCATTTATCAATACAATTAGACATTATAGATGTCTCTGCAATGTGGTCCCTTGTCTTCCTTGTATTATTTTCCATATCCACTAGATGGAGATCGGTAGGATTAAAGCACTGATATTCAGGATCTAGTCATCTTGAAAAGTCTGGATCTGGATCAGGGTCATCCTATCCTGGATTGCTTTGAAATACCGGGACAAAATCTGGCAGAGTTGTCTGATCCTGGATCACAAAAAATGGGATTTTAAAATCTGATGGGATCAGATAGGGAGGGATTAAACGTTGTGAACTCCTGGGTCCTGGGGACAGAAGCTCCTTCAGGACACTCTCTCTGCAACACTGACCCAGCCGTCTACATTCACTTAAACAAACATTCACTTCAGACCACTCACCAGTCAACTTTGCAGTAGGCTTGGAAGGGTTTCGCCGCGGAGAAGGTGCCCATGATGCAGAGACCAACGGAGACGAGGAGGAGGTTGTTCAGGGACATGATGAGGCAGCTTCTCCTCTCTGAAGGGGTAGGGTTCTGCTCTCTGAAGGGTTAGGGTTCTCCTCTCTGAAGGGGTAGGGTTCTCCTCTCTGAAGGGTTAGGGTTCTCCTCTCTGAAGGGTTAGGGTTCTCCTCTCTGAAGGGTTAGGGTTCTCCTCTCTGAAGGGTTAGGGTTCTCCTCTCTGAAGGGGTAGGGTTCTCCTCTCTGAAGGGGTAGGGTTCTCCTCTCTGAAGGGTTAGGGTTCTCCTCTCTGAAGGGTTAGGGTTCTCCTCTCTGAAGGGTTAGGGTTCTCCTCTCTGAAGGGGTAGGGTTTTCTCCTCTCTGAAGGGTTAGGGTTCTCCTCTCTGAAGGGGTAGGGTTCTCCTCTCTGAAGGTGGTCGAGATGATGCTGATCGCTCGCTTGATGTGGAGTGAGAGGTGGAGTGAGAGATGGAGTGAGGTGGAGGGAGAGATGGAGTGAGAGGTGGAGTGAGAGATGGAGTGAGGTGGAGGGAGAGATGGAGTGAGGTGGAGGGAGAGATGGAGTGAGAGGTGGAGGGAGAGATGGAGTGAGAGGTGGAGGGAGAGATGGAGTGAGGTGGAGGGAGACCGTACACCCAGAAGACCGCGGCCGAGTCATGTGTCCTCTGGTAACAACCGATTAGAATCACTCATTTCATGGAACTGGAACTGGAACTGGAACTGTTTTCTCCCTCGCTAGGAATGTAGGTTATTTCCTTCAAGTGTCACGTCGGCAGTGATAGTCAACTTGTACGTCAAACGGTACAATAATTAATTAAAAGGGTAAATAAATACAAATACAGACAAACTAATTCAGAGAACAACACAGCCGCATTTGCGCACTGCAATGTATAGATGTATCATCAAGATGGCCTCAAAGATTATTAAGAATATATTTACTATGGGGGGGGCGGAGCTGAGCGATCATGGAGTAGACGTGTTTTCACATGAGCTCCCTTCTACCGTGCTGAATATACGTTTCTCCCCATTAGTCTTTATTTTATTTTTATTTGTTTTTTATCTGTTTGCTAGGTCGTCGTGTTTAGTATACATTCATCAACTTTTTTCGACTTTCTACGATGGCGGGGGTGGAAACCAGAGCCATGAAAGAATTAGGCACGACACCGACACCGCCGAGCATGGCCGTACCGTCTCCCGCTGTCGGGGAGTTAAGCGAAGCTGTGCTCTTGGTCATGACCAAGCTACACGCAGACTCTGAGACACGCATCGCTGAAGCACAGAAGAAAGTACACGCAGACTCTGAGGCACGCATCGCTGAAGCACAGAAGCAAGTGCTGGCGGATTTCTGTATCAGCCTCCGTCGTGAGATATCAGAAGAAATACGGCTGGCGGTAGTCCCGCTGACAGACAAGATGGAGACGATTCACGCTGCCTCATCGGCTAATGCTAACGAACTAGCCATGCTAACGACGGAGGTATCATCACAGTGTGAGAAGATGGCGGGTCTTGAATCCGCCCTGCTGGCTAGGCAGGCTGAAGTCAACAAACTACAGTCGGCGATGGAGGAGATGCAGTCCCGGGATAGACGCCACAACGTCAGGATTGTTGGAGTACCGGAGACCAGCGGTGAAGGCCGTCTCTCTGAGACCATGCCCGAACTGTTGCAGAAGATACTAGGGACGGACGTCCTCCCCTCGCCTCCTATCTGTGAGTCGGCCTATAGAGCGGGCAGGTTTTCTCCCGGCGTGAACAAAGAACCGAGGCCCATCATAGTCAAGCTGAACAGACTCCAACAGAGAGAAATCATCATGCGGTCGGCTCGTACCAGAAGGGGTACTCTGAGGTTTGGCGATCACAAAGTGGCCATTTTCGAGGACTTTACACCGGAGGTTCAAGCTCAGAGAGCCGAGTACAAGGTGGTCCTGACTAAGCTATGGAGACTAGGCCTGAGGCCCACGTTATTCGCTCCCGCGAAACTATCTGTGTTGGAGAAGGTCGGTGGTCAGCGTTTGTTTTGGTCGTTGGCTAAAGCGAAGGAATATCTCGCGAAGACACCCGAGTCTGTTGCTTGATATCTATGGAGGGTGAGTGACTTGGCGGTTTGGGCCTATATACATTGATTAGGTCGACTATTCACAAACACTTGCTGTCATGCCCAGACATGCTAACTGTCCTCTGCCCATCCAACTAGCGGGGCTTCCCAATGACTTCTGTTACTTGCTAAAGCTGACCTCATGGTCGTACTTGTGTATCGCCTCTTTGGAAGCTAACGAGCTAGCTGAACAATGTACATAGTAGGCTAACGTGCTATCCGGATTCGTCACTAGCTTACGCGCTAGCCTCGGGCTAGCCAGCGGGCTTCGACTATGGTCTGCGCTGAGACATTCGTTAATGGTTACGTATTTTGGTTGCTGTTGCTGTTCAAAGGGACATTGGTTTGCACAGTTCAAGAGTGACCGAGTCCCTAACTAACTTCTGGTATGCTTTTTATTTTTATATCCAGGTTGTTTTGAGCTTTGGTGATCCAAAGTAGATGCCAAGGTCGGTTGAATATGCATAAACAATATTTGATAACAGGTTGGGTCGGGTATGGCTTGCACTTAATGGCTATATGGTTATATGGCTTGCACTCTAGCCATTACCCTCTCTTCCTTTTTTTTTTTTCTTTCCTATTGTCGCTGTTTTTATGTCATCTATATGCGCGATTTAAATGTGATCCGGTTCTACCTTGGACTAACTACTGACTCGCCTTAATTTTGTTTTGAATTTTCCGTGAGGCACTTATGCTATAACGTTGATACATTAATATGCAGACTCCAGGGTAGATGGTTACAGGTTGATGCTGAGTAATTATATAATAATTAGTGTCGCTGTTTTAAGGGCAATTGAATGAGCAATTAACCTGTGACCCGAACCTGCCTTGGACTATCGGCTGGGATGCTTTAATTTAATTTTGTATTGAATTTTCCTATATGTTTTAATGGCATTTGAATGAGCAATTTAAATGTGATCCGGTTCTACCTTGGACTAACTACTGACTCGCCTTAATTTTGTTTTGAATTTTCCGTGAGGCACTTATGCTATAACGTTGATACATTAATATGCAGACTCCAGGGTAGATGGTTACAGGTTGATGCTGAGTAATTATATATTAATGGCTAATTTTTCCATTATAGCTGTCATGTTAGGGCCAAGGCTCACGTTGGCTCTCGACCGAATATACATAAAATATGTGATAACAGGCTGGCTTAGGTTTAGCTTTGCTTGCACTTTAGCCATAACCCTCTTTTTCCTTTTTCTATTATTGTCGCTGTTTTAATGGCATTTGAATGAGCAATTTGACTGTGATTCGATCCTACCTTAGACTAACTGCTGATATGCTTTGATTTTGTTTTGAATTTTCCTTTTTCCATTTATACTATAATGTTGCAACATTAATATGCAGACTACGAGGTAGTTGGTCACAGGGTTGATGCTGAGTAATTATATAATAATGGCTAATTTTTCCATTATAGCTGTCATGTTAGGGCCAAGGTTCATGTTGGCTCTCGAACGAATATACATAAATATGTGATAACAGGCTGGGTCAAGTTTAACTTTGCTTGCACTTTAGCCATAACCCTCTTTTTCCTTTTCCTATTATTGTCGATTCTTACATAGGTTATGTCATGTCAGCCGTTGTGCCTGATCAGAGGGACTGCTTCAGGGGTGCACTTTAACCATAACCCCTTTTTTCCCTTTCTTATTTTTGTCATTGTTTAATTGACATTGTTCACACAATTTTGCACAATTAACCTGTGACCCGATCCTGCCTTAGACTATCGGCTGGGATGCTTTAATTTAATTTTGTTTTGAATTTTCCTGTACCCATTTGGGCCATAACATTGCGACGTTGAAGCGCAGATTCGGAAATAGATGGTTGCAGGTTGATGTGGAGTTATTATTTAATAATGGCTATTTTTACCATTATGGTTGTCTTATGTTAGGGCCAGTGCTCAGGTGGTTTTCGACCGATATCTTTATTGAATTTAATTTTTATTATTATTTGTGTTTATTGGACTAGTGGGGGTTTACTCAGGGGTTTAACTAGAGGGGGGTGGGAGTGGGAAGCGTCTTATTGATCCATGTCTCTAGTGGGAAGTGATAGGAAGATGACCATCCTCAGTGGGTGGGGCATAGGGTGGGGATTGGAGAGTGGGTATAGAGGAACTTATAGTAGGACGGGTGGGTTAGGGTTTAGAGTAGAAGGGGGGGGGGCTGTAGCTGGGGTGGTATTTTTATGTGTTCTATGTACTGTTGTCTTATATATGTGTAAGTGTTCCTCCTCTGAACTCCTGGGATTGACCGTCCGGGCCCGCCGGGATCGGCACCTCTGTACTCAGCCTGGCTGCACGGGTATGTTCTCTACGCACTTATACAAGCTCGACCATGGCTAAATTGAATATTTTAATTTGGAACGCAGGAGGGCTTAACGCCCCACACAAGCGTGCCAGTGTCCTTTGGCTATTGAAGAGGAGAAATATTGACCTTGCTCTCCTTAGTGAGACGCATTTAATGGTAGGTGACGTGTCAAGACTGGCAAATCGGCAATATCACGTTATCTCCGCATCCTCAGCCGATGATAAGACGAAAGGAGTAGTCATAGTTACAAGACGTAACCTTGATATCAAAATCTTGGATGTATGGTCGGACACGGAGGGAAGGATTACTATAGCAAAAGTTGAATTCTTGCATAGGAAGATGGCTATAATAGCATTGTATGCTCCTAACACATTTGATTCAGCGTTCTATAATACAATCACGAAGAATATGTTGGAACTTAATGGATACGCTCTCATTGTGGGTGGCGATTTTAATGCGTGCTGGGATGCGGAGATGGATAGGTCTGGGCCCTCTGAAACGAGCGACCAGAAACGGGCCTCTAAGGCCCTCAGGATGTGGGCCAAAGACACGGGGCTCTCAGACCTCTGGCGCTTATGCAACCCCACCCTCAGAGATTACTCTCACCTGTCAGCCAGACACAAAAGCTTCTCTCGAATTGACTATGCATTCGCGTCCCCTAATATGTTTGATAGTTTCGATGTCTCATTGGTTCCCTTGGCTCTCTCAGACCACAAGGGGATTTTCCTTACGGCAACCTTTGGCAGGCTCTCCGCAAGAGCTCCCAGATGGCGTTTTAATTCGACCTTGCTAAAGAACGATGACTTCTGTTCTGAGTTCAGGAGTAAACTAGCAGAATTTTTGCAGATCAACGTTGGCACAGTAGAAGACCCTAGGGTCCTGTGGAACGCATTGAAAGGATTCATCAGGGGTCATGTCACACTATTTGCCTCCAATTTGCGAAAATCCCGGTCAAAAAAGCTAGAAGGACTGGAATCATTATATGCGGACCTATACGCATCCTTGCAAACTGACTATAATGAACGACTAAACACACAACGTAAGATAGTCAAAAAAGAAATAAACTCCATACTTAAACAACAGTCTGAGTTTTTGATACATAGGACAAGACAAAATTACTATTTTCACGGCTCCAGACCTAGCCATCTATTGGCAATGAAAATACGCTCAAATGATCATTTCTCAGATATCCCCTCGATTAGGACGAGCCAGGGTGCAGTCACTACTGATTCGAAAAAGATCAATGACACTTTTAAAGAGTTTTACTCACAGTTATATAGCTCAGAGGGTAATCTGGATGACTCTAGATTTGAATCGTTCATCGGCGGGCTTGAGATACCCCACATTTCTGAGGAAGAGGCCAAGGAACTGGGGAGACCGATTACTCTCGTAGAATTGAGGGAGACTATTGTTGAAATGCAGAGGGGTAAGGCGCCAGGCTGGGATGGTATTCCACCCGAAGTGTATTTAGCTTTCTGGGACCAACTGGGTCCATTGATGCTCGATATGATCAATTACGCTATCGAACAAGGGGAGTTCTCAAGAGATGTCAATATGGCGTTGATTTCTTTACTTCTCAAAAAGGACAAAGATCCCAATGATTGTGGTAGCTATAGACCCTTGAGTCTTCTCGGGGCCGATTTAAAGGTGTTTGCCAAGGTGCTGGCCCGTCGCCTGCAGAGATTTATGCCTGTATTGGTACACTGCGATCAAACTGGTTTTATCCCGGGGCGTCTGGCTGCAGATAATCTTAGGAGGCTGTTGCATGTAATCGATAACAGTAAAGACAATACAACTCCATCCACAGTTCTGTCTTTGGATGCCATGAAGGCGTTTGACAGACTTGAGTGGTCATACCTGTGGAAGGTACTTGAGGTCATGGGTCTTGGAAAGAGTTTTATTCATATGATTAAAGTCCTGTATGCCTCGCCGTCTGCGATGATACTGACAGGCAAAAACTGTTCCACACTCTTTCCAGTCTCCAGATCTTCTAGACAGGGTTGCCCTCTGAGCCCGGGACTGTTCGCGCTTTCCCTCGAACCTTTGGCCCAATTTATTAGGCAATCGGAGGACAACAATACTCCACACAAAATTGCTCTCTATGCGGATGACCTGCTGATTTTCATGGACGACCCCTCCCGGTCGGCCACAAAATTATTGAGGATAATCGACGACTTTGGTAAATTGTCAGGTTTTAAGATTAACTGGAACAAATCAGCCTGCCTACCTCTTAATGAACTGGCCAAGGCGGTACGACTACCAGCTGATATCCCCATAGTAGAACATTTTAAATACCTGGGCATAGAGATATTCCCCACGCTGAACCAAACTACTAAGTACAACTTCACGGGTACTTATGATAAAATACGCCAGGATCTAGACAGGTGGTCGTCCCTTCCTAACTCCTTACAAGCCCGGGCTTCCATAATCAAAATGAACATCCTGCCTAGGATAAATTTTATTAGCTCAATGCTCCCCCTGCCCCCTCCAATAGACCACTGGCGCAAGGTACAATCGATGGTATCTAAGTTTGTCTGGAATAACAAACGCCCGAGAATCAAAAGGGCTACTACTCAACGTAGGAAACAAGATGGGGGCCTCGCAATCCCTGATTTTAAACTTTATTTCTGGTCCTTTTCACTGAGACCTCTGATGTGCTGGCTAGACCCTGTAGAGGCTGTATCGTGGCGCTCCTTAGAAGCGGCGGCGGTGTCTCCGCTAAGATTGCAGGATGTAGTGTACTCCACTGTCTCTATTGCGAAATGCCGGCTGAGGTATGGACCGATCATAACTCACGTGATCCAAACGTGGCGTAATGTACAGAGGTCGTGTGGGGTTAAATGCCCTTGGCACCTGGACTCTCCAATTTTTAATAACCAGCAATTACTTGTTGGACACAAGCCGGTTAATATTCCTCAATGGCAAAGGAGGGGAGTGCATACTCTGGAGGATATTTATGATAAGAACGGCCTCCGTGCGTTTCAGGACTTAAGAGAATTTTATGATCTTCCCGGCGAGTCCTTCTTTCTTTACCTTCAACTAAGGTCAGCACTGAGGGCGCATGGCGTACCGTGGGCTCAAGCCTTGCACCCACACCCCTTCCTCAGGCTCATAGTGGACAGGACGACATCCAGAGGGTTTGTCTCCGACTTTTATACGCTCTTAATTCAATCCACGTATAAAAATTTATCATTGGATACAATCTGGCGTGTGGATATCCCGGAGTTGGACCCCGAGTTTGACTGGGATGATGTTTGGGCAAATGTGGCATTATCTTCCCGCAACCCCAATCACCAGCAAATTAATTTTAATTATATTCATAGGACCTATCTTACACCTAGGAAGCTATTTGCTATGGGACTGATAACCGACTCTCGGTGCACTTTGTGCTCTCAAAAGGCCACTGGCACTTATATGCATATGTATTGGGATTGCCCACCAGTGGCCCGCTTCTGGAGGTCAATAACGGACAAACTTTCAGATCTGTGTGGCTTAACTATCCCATTCTCAGCTGTTACGCTACTCCTGAACGATATAACGACACTACCCGCGTCCGTACAACTGAAAAGGGTTGTCCTAGCGGGCGTCACAGCAGCGAAGAAGCTAATAGCAATGAGATGGAAGGAGCCTGAGAAGCTTACAATGATTAACTGGTCCCTAACTCTATTGGATGTGATTTATCTTGAGATATCCACAGCCCGGGTGATTGGGGTGGGGCAGGCTGGAATTGACCTGTGGTTCGCAGCAGCTGAGAAGGTAAAGACCGCAGTGTGCGGCTGAGCGGGGTTGGGGTGCGTGTTCGGGTGAGTCCGGCGGTCTCTTGGGAGGGGGAGGAGGAAGTGTTTTTGTCTGTCTTGTCCCTTGTCTTGTCATCTTGAGTTTAGCTGGGGATATTATGGGGGGGCAGCTATTTAACTAGTTCTTCACTGTTTGGCCACTTTTACACGGTCTCTGTGAGTCTATGGAACACCTACAGGTTTTTGTTTTTTCATGAAGGTTCATTGCTCTGGTTTCAGGTCGTGTTCCCCCAAAAAATTGTCCTTGTGGTGGGTTGGAGATGTACGTTTTATTAATATGGGGTCACACGGCCGGGAATCGGGACTGAACACTGGGAAAGACCATTTATTAGATAGTACCCCTTGGAATTAATTTAGTAGGTTGAACTCTGGTTTCTTTTCTTTTGTCTGTATAATTGTTAGTCATTATTATTATTGTTTTTGTTATTTTCTTGTGAAGTTCTATGTATTGTGATTGTGGTTAATGTGTTGTCTTGTTTCGTGAGAATGTCAATAAAAAAATTTGATCAAAAAAAAAAAAATATATTTACTATGAGATACATTTACATTTAGTCATTTAGCTGATGCTTTTATCCAAAGCGACTTGCAAGTTCTGTACGACAAGTCATCAGGAAGGAAGGGTACAACTCTTACAGCTGAGTAACAATGTTCATCAAACAGGGCTGACACCTGGGTGCTGCAGTGGTGAGTGCAGAGACATGAGACATATTATTAGTGTAGACAGTAGGAAGAGTGCAGAGACATAAGACATGTTATTAGTGTAGACAGTAGGAAGAGTGCAGAGACATGAGACATATTATTAGTGTAGACAGTAGGAAGAGTGCAGAGACATAAGACATATTATTAGTGTAGACAGTAGGAAGAGTGCAGAGACATGAGACATATTATTAGTGTAGACAGTAGGAAGAGTGCAGAGACATAAGACATATTATTAGTGTAGACAGTAGGAAGAGTGCAGAGACATAAGACATATTATTAGTGTAGACAGTAGGAAGAGTGCAGAGACATGAGACATGTTATTAGTGTAGACAGTAGGAAGAGTGCAGAGACATGAGACATTATTAGTGTAGACAGTAGGAAGAGTGCAGAGACATGAGACATATTATTAGTGTAGACAGTAGGAAGAGTGCAGAGACATAAGACATATTATTAGTGTAGACAGTAGGAAGAGTGCAGAGACATAAGACATATTATTAGTGTAGACAGTAGGAAGAGTGCAGAGACATAAGACATATTATTAGTGTAGACAGTAGGAAGAGTGCAGAGACATAAGACATATTATTAGTGTAGACAGTAGGAAGAGTGCAGAGACATGAGACATATTATTAGTGTAGACAGTAGGACGAGTGCAGAGACATGAGACATATTATTAGTGTAGACAGTAGGAAGAGTGCAGAGACATGAGACATATTATTAGTGTAGACAGTAGGAAGAGTGCAGAGACATAAGACATATTATTAGTGTAGACAGTAGGAAGAGTGCAGAGACATGAGACATATTATTAGTGTAGACAGTAGGAAGAGTGCAGAGACATGAGACATATTATTAGTGTAGACAGTAGGAAGAGTGCAGAGACATGAGACATATTATTAGTGTAGACAGTAGGACGAGTGCAGAGACATGAGACATATTATTAGTGTAGACAGTAGGAAGAGTGCAGAGACATGATACATATTATTAGTGTAGACAGTAGGAAGAGTGCAGAGACATAAGACATGTTATTAGTGTAGACAGTAGGAAGAGTGCAGAGACATAAGACATATTATTAGTGTAGACAGTAGGAAGAGTGCAGAGACATGAGACATATTATTAGTGTAGACAGTAGGAAGAGTGCAGAGACATGAGACATATTATTAGTGTAGACAGTAGGAAGGGTGCAGAGACATAAGACATGTTATTAGTGTAGACAGTAGGAAGAGTGCAGAGACATGAGACATATTATTAGTGTAGACAGTAGGAAGAGTGCAGAGACATGAGACATATTATTAGTGTAGACAGTAGGAAGAGTGCAGAGACATGAGACATATTATTAGTGTAGACAGTAGGAAGAGTGCAGAGACATGAGACATATTATTAGTGTAGACAGTAGGAAGAGTGCAGAGACATGAGACATATTATTAGTGTAGACAGTAGGAAGAGTGCAGAGACATGAGACATATTATTAGTGTAGACAGTAGGAAGAGTGCAGAGACATGAGACATATTATTAGTGTAGACAGTAGGAAGAGTGCAGAGACATGAGACATATTATTAGTGTAGACAGTAGGACGAGTGCAGAGACATGAGACATATTATTAGTGTAGACAGTAGGAAGAGTGCAGAGACATGAGACATATTATTAGTGTAGACAGTAGGAAGAGTGCAGAGACATAAGACATATTATTAGTGTAGACAGTAGGAAGAGTGCAGAGACATGAGACATATTATTAGTGTAGACAGTAGGAAGAGTGCAGAGACATAAGACATATTATTAGTGTAGACAGTAGGAAGAGTGCAGAGACATAAGACATATTATTAGTGTAGACAGTAGGAAGAGTGCAGAGACATGAGACATATTATTAGTGTAGACAGTAGGAAGAGTACAGAGACATAAGACATATTATTAGTGTAGACAGTAGGAAGAGTGCAGAGACATAAGACATATTATTAGTGTAGACAGTAGGAAGAGTGCAGAGACATAAGACATATTATTAGTGTAGACAGTAGGAAGAGTGCAGAGACATAAGACATATTATTAGTGTAGACAGTAGGAAGAGTGCAGAGACATAAGACATATTATTAGTGTAGACAGTAGGAAGAGTGCAGAGACATAAGACATATTATTAGTGTAGACAGTAGGAAGAGTGCAGAGACAGAAGACATATTATTAGTGTAGACAGTAGGAAGAGTGCAGAGACATAAGACATATTATTAGTGTAGACAGTAGGAAGAGTGCAGAGACAGAAGACATATTATTAGTGTAGACAGTAGGAAGAGTGCAGAGACATAAGACATATTATTAGTGTAGACAGTAGGAAGAGTGCAGAGACATAAGACATATTATTAGTGTAGACAGTAGGAAGAGTGCAGGACAGTACAGGACAGTGATACGGTTAGTGTTTAAAAAAAAATATATATATATATATATATATATATATATACATTTTCATTTCAGATATTGATTGAACAAGTGTGTTTTTAGTCGACGGCGAAAGATACAATACAAGTCATCTGGTGTGCCCCATCCTGCCACCTCTTCAATAAGCTGCTGTTTGTACCAGCTCTGCCCCTGTCTCTGTGCCACCTCTTCAATAAGAGCTGTTTGTACCAGCTCTGCCCCTGTCTCTGTACCACCTCTTCAATAAGCTGCTGTTTGTACCAGCTCTGCCCTGTCTCTGTGCCACCTCTTCAATAAGCTGCTGTTTGTACCAGCTCTGCCCCTGTCTCTGTGCCACCTCTTCAATAAGCTGCTGTTTGTACCAGCTCTGCCCTGTCTCTGGTGCCACCTCTTCAATAAGCTGCTGTTTGTACCAGCTCTGCCCTGTCTCTGTGCCACCTCTTCAATAAGCTGCTGTTTGTACCAGCTCTGCCCTGTCTCTGTGCCACCTCTTCAATAAGCTGCTGTTTGTACCAGCTCTGCCCTGTCTCTGTGCCACCTCTTCAATAAGCTGCTGTTTGTACCAGCTCTGCCCTGTCTCTGTGCCACCTCTTCAATAAGCTGCTGTTTGTACCAGCTCTGCCCCTGTCTCTGTGCCACCTCTTCAATAAGCTGCTGTTTGTACCAGCTCTGCCCTGTCTCTGGTGCCACCTCTTCAATAAGCTGCTGTTTGTACCAGCTCTGCCCCTGTCTCTGTGCCACCTCTTCAATAAGCTGCTGTTTGTACCAGCTCTGCCCTGTCTCTGTACCACCTCTTCAATAAGCTGCTGTTTGTACCAGCTCTGCCCCTGTCTCTGTGCCACCTCTTCAATAAGCTGCTGTTTGTACCAGCTCTGCCCCTGTCTCTGTGCCACCTCTTCAATAAGCTGCTGTTTGTACCAGCTCTGCCCTGTCTCTGTACCACCTCTTCAATAAGCTGCTGTTTGTACCAGCTCTGCCCCTGTCTCTGTGCCACCTCTTCAATAAGCTGCTGTTTGTACCAGCTCTGCCCTGTCTCTGTGTCACCTCTTCAATAAGCTGCTGTTTGTACCAGCTCTGCCCTGTCTCTGTGCCACCTCTTCAATAAGAGCTGTTTGTACCAGCTCTGCCCTGTCTCTGTGCCACCTCTTCAATAAGAGCTGTTTGTACCAGCTCTGCCCCTGTCTCTGTACCACCTCTTCAATAAGAGCTGTTTGTACCAGCTCTGCCCCTGTCTCTGTACCACCTCTTCAATAAGCTGCTGTTTGTACCAGCTCTGCCCTGTCTCTGTACCACCTCTTCAATAAGCTGCTGTTTGTACCAGCTCTGCCCCTGTCTCTGTACCACCTCTTCAATAAGAGCTGTTTGTACCAGCTCTGCCCCTGTCTCTGTACCACCTCTTCAATAAGAGCTGTTTGTACCAGCTCTGCCCCTGTCTCTGTGCCACCTCTTCAATAAGCTGCTGTTTGTACCAGCTCTGCCCCTGTCTCTGTGCCACCTCTTCAATAAGCTGCTGTTTGTACCAGCTCTGCCCTGTCTCTGGTGCCACCTCTTCAATAAGCTGCTGTTTGTACCAGCTCTGCCCCTGTCTCTGTGCCACCTCTTCAATAAGCTGCTGTTTGTACCAGCTCTGCCCTGTCTCTGTGCCACCTCTTCAATAAGCTGCTGTTTGTACCAGCTCTGCCCTGTCTCTGTGCCACCTCTTCAATAAGCTGCTGTTTGTACCAGCTCTGCCCCTGTCTCTGTACCACCTCTTCAATAAGCTGCTGTTTGTACCAGCTCTGCCCTGTCTCTGTGCCACCTCTTCAATAAGCTGCTGTTTCTACCAGCTCTGCCCTGTCTCTGTGCCACCTCTTCAATAAGCTGCTGTTTGTGCCAGCTCTGCCCCTGTCTCTGTACCACCTCTTCAATAAGCTGCTGTTTGTACCAGCTCTGCCCTGTCTCTGTGCCACCTCTTCAATAAGCTGCTGTTTGTACCAGCTCTGCCCCTGTCTCTGTGCCACCTCTTCAATAAGCTGCTGTTTGTACCAGCTCTGCCCCTGTCTCTGTGCCACCTCTTCAATAAGAGCTGTTTGTACCAGCTCTGCCCCTGTCTCTGTACCACCTCTTCAATAAGCTGCTGTTTGTACCAGCTCTGCCCCTGTCTCTGTACCACCTCTTCAATAAGAGCTGTTTGTACCAGCTCTGCCCCTGTCTCTGTACCACCTCTTCAATAAGCTGCTGTTTGTACCAGCTCTGCCCCTGTCTCTGTGCCACCTCTTCAATAAGCTGCTGTTTGTACCAGCTCTGCCCCTGTCTCTGTGCCACCTCTTCAATAAGCTGCTGTTTGTACCAGCTCTGCCCTGTCTCTGTGTCACCTCTTCAATAAGCTGCTGTTTGTACCAGCTCTGCCCCTGTCTCTGTGCCACCTCTTCAATAAGAGCTGTTTGTACCAGCTCTGCCCTGTCTCTGTACCACCTCTTCAATAAGCTGCTGTTTGTACCAGCTCTGCCCCTGTCTCTGTGCCACCTCTTCAATAAGCTGCTGTTTGTACCAGCTCTGCCCCTGTCTCTGTACCACCTCTTCAATAAGCTGCTGTTTGTACCAGCTCTGCCCTGTCTCTGTGCCACCTCTTCAATAAGCTGCTGTTTGTACCAGCTCTGCCCCTGTCTCTGTGCCACCTCTTCAATAAGCTGCTGTTTGTACCAGCTCTGCCCTGTCTCTGGTGCCACCTCTTCAATAAGCTGCTGTTTGTACCAGCTCTGCCCCTGTCTCTGTACCACCTCTTCAATAAGCTACTGTTTGTACCAGCTCTGCCCCTGTCTCTGGTGCCACCTCTTCAATAAGCTGCTGTTTGTACCAGCTCTGCCCTGTCTCTGTGCCACCTCTTCAATAAGCTGCTGTTTGTACCAGCTCTGCCCCTGTCTCTGTGCCACCTCTTCAATAAGAGCTGTTTGTACCAGCTCTGCCCCTGTCTCTGTGCCACCTCTTCAATAAGCTGCTGTTTGTGCCAGCTCTGCCCTGTCTCTGTGCCACCTCTTCAATAAGCTGCTGTTTGTGCCAGCTCTGCCCCTGTCTCTGTCTCTGGGGCCTGTCTAACATGCAGAGTGGGGGCCTGTCTAACATGCAGAGTGGGGGCCTAACATGCAGAGTGGGGGCCTAACCTGCAGAGTGGGGGCCTGTCTAACCTGCAGAGTGGGGGCCTGTCTAACATGCAGAGTGGGGGCCTGTCTAACATGCAGAGTGGGGGCCTGTCTAACCTGCAGAGTGGGGGCCTTTCTAACATGCAGAGTGGGGGCCTGTCTAACCTGCAGAGTGGGGGCCTGTCTAACATGCAGAGTGGGGGCCTGTCTAACATGCAGAGTGGGGGCCTGTCTAACATGCAGAGTGGGGGCCTGTCTAACATGCAGAGTGGGGGCCTGTCTAACATGCAGAGTGGGGGCCTGTCTAACATGCAGAGTGGGGGCCTGTCTAACATGCAGAGTGGGGGCCTGTCTAACATGCAGAGTGGGGGCCTGCCTAACATGCAGAGTGGGGGCCTGTCTAACATGCAGAGTGGGGGCCTGTCTAACATGCAGAGTGGGGGCCTGCCTAACATGCAGAGTGGGGGCCTGTCTAACATGCAGAGTGGGGGCCTGTCTAACATGCAGAGTGGGGGCCTGTCTAACATGCAGAGTGGGGGCCTGTCTAACATGCAGAGTGGGGGCCTGTCTAACATGCAGAGTGGGGGCCTGCCTAACATGCAGAGTGGGGGCCTGTCTAACATGCAGAGTGGGGGCCTGTCTAACATGCAGAGTGGGGGCCTTTCTAACATGCAGAGTGGGGGCCTGTCTAACATGCAGGGTGGGGGCCTAACATGCAGAGTGGGGGCAGAGTGGGGGCCTGTCTAAAATGCAGAGTGGGGGCCTGTCTAACATGCAGAGTGGGGGCCTGTCTAACATGCAGAGTGGGGGCCTGTCTAACATGCAGAGTGGGGGCCTGTCTAACCTGCAGAGTGGGGGCCTGACTAACATGCAGAGTGGGGGCCTGTCTAACATGCAGAGTGGGGGCCTGTCTAACATGCAGAGTGGGGGCCTGTCTAACATGTAGAGTGGGGGCCTGTCTAACATGCAGAGTGGGGGCCTGTCTAACATGCAGAGTGGGGGCCTGTCTAACATGCAGAGTGGGGGCCTGTCTAACATGCAGAGTGGGGGCCTGTCTAACATGCAGAGTGGGGGCCTGTCTAACATGCAGAGTGGGGGCCTGCCTAACATGCAGAGTGGGGGCCTGTCTAACATGCAGAGTGGGGGCCTGTCTAACATGCAGAGTGGGGGCCTGCCTAACATGCAGAGTGAGGGCCTGTCTAACATGCAGAGTGGGGGCCTGTCTAACATGCAGAGTGGGGGCCTGTCTAACATGCAGAGTGGGGGCCTGCCTAACATGCAGAGTGGGGGCCTGTCTAACATGCAGAGTGGGGGCCTGTCTAACATGCAGAGTGGGGGCCTTTCTAACATGCAGAGTGGGGGCCTGTCTAACATGCAGGGTGGGGGCCTAACATGCAGAGTGGGGGCAGAGTGGGGGCCTGTCTAAAATGCAGAGTGGGGGCCTGTCTAACATGCAGAGTGGGGGCCTGTCTAACATGCAGAGTGGGGGCCTGTCTAACATGCAGAGTGGGGGCCTGTCTAACCTGCAGAGTGGGGGCCTGACTAACATGCAGAGTGGGGGCCTGTCTAACATGCAGAGTGGGGGCCTGTCTAACATGCAGAGTGGGGGCCTGTCTAACATGCAGAGTGGGAGCCTGTCTAACCTGCAGAGTGGGGGCCTGTCTAACATGCAGAGTGGGGGCCTGTCTAACATGCAGAGTGGGGGCCTGTCTAACATGAAGAGTGGGGGCCTGCCTAACATGCAGAGTAGGGGCCTGTCTAACCTGCAGAGTGGGGGCCTGCCTAACATGCAGAGTGGGGGCCTGCCTAACATGCAGAGTGGGGGCCTGTCTAACCTGCAGAGTGGGGGCCTGTCTAACATGCAGAGTGGGGGCCTGTCTAACATGCAGAGTGGGGGCCTGTCTAACATGCAGAGTGGGGGCCTGTCTAACATGCAGAGTGGGGGCCTGTCTAACATGCAGAGTGGGGGCCTGTCTAACCTGCAGAGTGGGGGCCTATCTAACCTGCAGAGTGGGGGCCTGTCTAACATGCAGAGTGGGGGCCTGTCTAACATGCAGAGTGGGGGCCTGTCTAACCTGCAGAGTGGGGGCCTGTCTAACATGAAGTGTGGGGGCCTATCTAACCTGCAAAGTGGGGGCCTGTCTAACATGAAGTGTGGGGGCCTATCTAACCTGGGGAGGAAGCCAGTGGAGGGCAGCCAGCACAGGGGAAATGTGCTCCCGCTTCCGTGTTCCCGTCAGCAGACGAGCAGCGGCGTTCTGAACTAGCTGCAAACGAGAGAGGGAGGCCTGACTGACCACGTATAAAGCGTTACAGTAATCAAGGCGAGAGGTCATAAAAGCATACACACATGTCTCCAATACCCACATCCTGTCTCCCTATCTCCCTTGATCAATCTCTTTGTCCCCTGATCAATCAGTCTCACCTAAAGCCCCCTAACACCCCCCCCCCCCCCCCCTCTGGTATAACATGGTCACATGGCCCCACCCCTTCCTATCATAAATATCAACATATACTATGGATCTGGGAGCGAGCTCATTGCTCGTAGAGTCTTCTCAAGACAAATCTCGGTTTGTAAAACCAAGTTTATTTGACTCAGTGCTCCCTGCCTCCGGTGTCTCTATCAACAAGAAGTAGATATGTGATGCAGCGCTGGTAGAGATAGTTATTTTTCTAACTTGCATTATTTTTCTCCTCTCTCCATCAAGGAACCGAACCTGACACACTTGACTGCCTTTGTAATATCGTAACACTTATAACGACTTGCTCCGTTGCACCATGATCCACATGACGACGCCCCAAGGCCTCTGATCTAACACTAACACTAACCCATGATCCACGTGAAGACGCCCCAAGGCCTCTGATCTAACACTAACACTAACCCATGATCCACGTGAAGACGCCCCCCGGGGCCTCTGATCTAACACTAACACTAACCCATGATCCACGTGAAGACGCCCCAAGGCCTCTGATCTAACACTAACACTAACCCATGATCCACGTGAAGACGCCCCAAGGCCTCTGATCTAACACTAACACTAACCCATGATCCACGTGAAGACGCCCCAAGGCCTCTGATCTAACACTAACACTAACCCATGATCCACGTGAAGACGCCCCAAGGCCTCTGATCTAACACTAACACTAACCCATGATCCACATGAAGACGCCCCAAGGCCTCTGATCTAACACTAACACTAACCCATGATCGACGTGAAGACGCCCCAAGGCCTCTGATCTAACACTAACCCATGATCCACATGAACGGTCTGGATTGGTCGGCAAGGCCGCCGATCATCAGGTGATGAAGGAAGGCGGGAGAGTGGACTCTAGAACCGTCATATATATTATTACAGATTATTACTTACTGCACTATATATCATTACAGATTATTACTTACTGCACTATATATCATTACAGATTATTACTTACTGCACTATATATCATTACAGATTATTACTTACTGCACTATATATTATTACAGATTATTACTTACTGCACTATATATCATTACAGATTATTACTTACCGCAATATACATCATTACAGATTATTACTTACTGCACTATATATCATTACAGATTATTACTTACTGCACTATATATCATTACAGATTATTACTGCACTATATATCATTACAGATTATTACTGCACTATATATCATTACAGATTATTACTGCACTATATACCATTACAGATTATTACTTACTGCACTATATATCATTACAGATTATTACTTACTGCACTATATATCGTTACAGATTATTACTGCACTATATATCATTACAGATTATTACTTACTGCACTATATATCATTACAGATTATTACTTACTGCACTATATATCATTACAGATTATTACTTACTGCACTATATATCATTACAGATTATTATTTACTGCACTATATATCATTACAGATTATTATTTACTGCACTATATATCATTACAGATTATTATTTACTGCACTATATATCATTACAGATTATTATTTACTGCACTATATATCATTACAGATTATTACTTACTGCACTATATATCATTACAGATTATTACTTACTGCACTATATATTATTACAGATTATTACTTACTGCACTATATATCATTACAGATTATTACTTACCGCAATATACATCATTACAGATTATTACTTACTGCACTATATATCATTACAGATTATTACTTACTGCACTATATATCATTACAGATTATTACTGCACTATATATCATTACAGATTATTACTGCACTATATATCATTACAGATTATTACTGCACTATATACCATTACAGATTATTACTTACTGCACTATATATCATTACAGATTATTACTTACTGCACTATATATCATTACAGATTATTACTGCACTATATATCATTACAGATTATTACTTACTGCACTATATATCATTACAGATTATTACTTACTGCACTATATATCATTACAGATTATTACTTACTGCACTATATATCATTACAGATTATTATTTACTGCACTATATATCATTACAGATTATTATTTACTGCACTATATATCATTACAGATTATTATTTACTGCACTATATATCATTACAGATTATTATTTACTGCACTATATATCATTACAGATTATTACTTACTGCACTATATATCATTACAGATTATTACTGCACTATATATCATTACAGATTATTACTTACTGCACTATATATCATTACAGATTATTACTTACTGCACTATATATCATTACAGATTATTACTTACTGCACTATATATCATTACAGATTATTACTTACTGCACTATATATCATTACAGATTATTACTGCACTATATATCATTACAGATTATTACTTACTGCACTATATATCATTACAGATTATTACTTACTGCACTATATATCATTACAGATTATTACTGCACTATATATCATTACAGATTATTACTTACTGCACTATATATCATTACAGATTATTACTTACTGCACTATATATCATTACAGATTATTACTTACTGCACTATATATCATTACAGATTATTACTTACTGCACTATATATCATTACAGATTATTACTTACTGCACTATATATCATTACAGATTATTACTTACTGCACTATATATCATTACAGATTATTACTTACTGCACTATATATCATTACAGATTATTACTTACTGCACTATATATCATTACAGATTATTACTTACTGCACTATATATCATTACAGATTATTACTTACTGCACTATATATCATTACAGATTATTACTTACTGCACTATATATCATTACAGATTATTATTTACTGCACTATATATCATTACAGATTATTATTTACTGCACTATATTTCATTACAGATTATTATTTACTGCACTATATATCATTACAGATTATTACTTACTGCACTATATATCATTACAGATTATTACTGCACTATATATCATTACAGATTATTACTGCACTATATATCATTACAGATTATTACTTACTGCACTATATATCATTACAGATTATTACTTACTGCACTATATATCATTACAGATTATTACTTACTGCACTATATATCATTACAGATTATTACTTACTGCACTATATATCATTACAGATTATTATTTACTGCACTATATATCATTACAGATTATTACTTGCACTATATATCATTACAGATTATTACTTACTACACTATATATCATTACAGATTATTACTTACTGCACTATATATCATTACAGATGATTACTTACTGCACTATATATCATTACAGATTATTACTTACTGCACTATATATCATTACAGATTATTACTTACTGCACTATATATCATTACAGATTATTACTTACTGCACTATATATCATTACAGATTATTACTGCACTATATATCATTACAGATTATTACTTACTGCACTATATATCATTACAGATTATTACTTACTGCACTATATATCATTACAGATTATTACTTACTGCACTATATATCATTACAGATTATTACTTACTGCACTATATATCATTACAGATTATTACTGCACTATATATCATTACAGATTATTACTTACTGCACTATATATCATTACAGATTATTACTTACTGCACTATATATCATTACAGATTATTATTTACTGCACTATATATCATTACAGATTATTACTTACTACACTATATATCATTACAGATTATTACTTACTGCACTATATATCATTACAGATTATTACTTACTGCACTATATATCATTACAGATTATTACTTACTGCACTATATATCATTACAGATTATTACTTACTGCACTATATATCATTACAGGTTATTACTGCACTATATATCATTACAGATTATTACTTACTGCACTATATATCATTACAGATTATTACTTACTGCACTATATATCATTACAGATTATTACTTACTGCACTATATATCATTACAGATTATTACTTACTACACTATATATCATTACAGATTATTACTTACTGCACTATATATCATTACAGAT
The DNA here is from genome assembly GCF_963971535.1 of Notolepis coatsorum. Classification (NCBI taxonomy): domain Eukaryota; kingdom Metazoa; phylum Chordata; class Actinopteri; order Aulopiformes; family Paralepididae; genus Notolepis; species Notolepis coatsorum. Next base: position 55,728 of record NW_028171293.1, read on the forward strand.
TATTACTTACTACACTATATATCATTACAGATTATTACTGACTGCACTATATATTATTACAGATTATTTTGAATTTATCCGTTGTTGCAGTGAATAATTTGAGTTTTAAAAAAAATCTGAAATACAGATCTTACATTGTAATCTGGACAAACAAACAACACCTTGACGGACTGTTAAATCAGTGAACAAATCAAAAGATTAAGTTACTACTAGACATATCAATATTCAGCTAAATCTTTATTGAATTTGAGTACCATGACTCCAAGTTAAAAGAAAACACACAGTTTTGATTAACATTACCCTAATAAACACAATGCAGAGGAATACAGTGTAAAACACAACTTTCTCAGGAGTCGTCAGGAAACCTACACTAACTCTTATGATGGTCACACATATCTATCAATATATCAGTGAATATATATATATATACAATGTATTTTATATGATCAGTTTACATAATCAATACGTTACACACATCTATCAATCCCTGCCCTAACATTTACACACACAAGCAGAACTTGGTTATCAGCAGGGGTGTAAAAAGTACCCAGAAATTATGGGTACCGTCTCAAAATCGTACTCAAGTAAAAGTCAGATTATCTGGCTAAAAACACACTTGATGCAGAGCTAATGATGCTAATGATGGAGCATCGCCGTCGGTTGTGTGATAGTAAAGGGTTAACCTTCTGTCGTGTGGCAGTGAAAGGGTTACAGACAGGGGCGAAGAGATTCGACTGGCATGGTCCTGGCATGGTCCTGGACACATTGCAATCTAGAGTGCAGACCTCCACCAGGGCCGGCCCGGCCCACAGGCCATACAGGCAGTCACCTAGGGCCCCGAATGGGGGGGGGGGGGGGCACTCGTAGTAAAAAGAAAAAAAAGATTTGGACACCTTTGAGATCAGTTTTGGTGCAAATCACTAGCGGTTTATTCTGTAGCACGAGCGTCTGTCACGTAGGTCCATTCAGTCACTGTCCAACTACGCAATGCCATGACTACATTGTGCCACTAGGGGGAAGGAGAGTGCTATGGTTTGGCTTGGTAGCATCTTCAAGGCTATGAGACACTCTCGACGTCACATGTTCCCATGTCCCGTGATGTCAGACTGTGTCCCGTCATGCAGCCAATCATCTGCAAGTGGAAGAAGAAAGACAAAGAGAGATGGCAGAATTAAAGGAACACTCCACCAAAACAAATACACAAAGCTGATTACGCCAATAATCTTAAAGGAACACACAAAGACTGGAAACAGTAGGGAGCAGCTGGCCTAGCTTAGCACAAAGACTGGAAGCAGTAGGGAGCAGCTAGCCTAGCTTAGCACAAAGACTGGAACCAGTAGGGAGCAGCTAGCCTAGCTTAGCACAAAGACTGGACGCAGTAGGGAGCAGCTAGCCTAGCTTAGTAAAAAGACTGGAAGCAGTAGGGAACAGCTAGCCTAGCTTAGCACAAAGACTGGAAGCAGTAGGGAGCAGCTAGCCTAGCTTAGTACAACGACTGGAAGCAGTAGGGAACAGCTAGCCTAGCTTAGCACAAATATTGGAAGCAGTAGGGAGCAGCTAGCCTAGCTTAGCACAAAGAGACAGACAGACAGACAGACAGACAGACAGACAGACAGACAGACAGACAGACAAACAAGACAGACAGACAGACGGACGGACGGACGGACGGACGGACGGACGGACGGACGGACGGACGGACGGACGGACGGACGGACGGACGGACGGACGGACGGACGGACGGACGGACGGACGGACAGACAGACAGACAGACAGACAGACAGACAGACAGACAGACAGACAGACAGACAGACAGACAGACAGACAGACAGACAGACAGACAGACAGACAGACAGACAAGACAGACAGACAGACAGACAGACAGACAGACAGACAGACAGACAGACAGACAGACAGAAAGACAGACAAGACAGACAAGACAGACAAGACAGACCAGACAGACAGACAGACAGACCCACAGACAGACCCACAGACAGACCCACATATCGTGATCAGTTCATCAGTTCATTAGTTCATTAGTTCATTTGTTCATTAGTTCATCAGTTCATTAGTTCATTAGTTCATTAGTTCATTAGTTCATTAGTTCATTAACATCAAAGTCAACCAGCCCATGAGCTCACAGTATGAAGTCAACTCACCTGCATGTGGCTCCACATTCAAACAGCTGCTCTCATCTGAGGAGAAGGGGAGAATGTGGTGCTTTTAAAGGGCCAATTCACCCAAAATAATAATACAAATAAAAACACAGAGTGACATCATATATCTAACTCAGAGTGACATCATCTATCTAACTCAGAGTGACATCATCTATCTAACTCAGAGTGACATCATCTATCTAACTCAGAGTGACATCATCTATCTAACTCAGGGTGACATCATCTATCTAACTCAGGGTGACATCATCTATCTAACTCAGAGTGACATCATCTATCTAACTCAGAGTGACATCATCTATCTAACTCAGAGTGACATCATCTATCTAACTCAGAGTGACATCATCTATCTAACTCAGAGTGACATCATCTATCTAACTCAGAGTGACATCTATCTAACTCAGAGTGACATCATCTATCTTACTCACTCAGAGTGACATCATCTATCTAACTCAGAGTGACATCATCTATCTTACTCACTCAGAGTGACATCATCTATCTAACTCAGAGTGACATCATCTATCTAACTCAGAGTGACATCATCTATCTAACTCAGAGTGACATCATCTATCTAACTCAGAGTGACATCATCTATCTAACTCAGAGTGACATCATCTATCTAACTCAGAGTGACATCATCTATCTAACTCAGAGTGACATCATCTATCTAACTCAGAGTGACATCATCTATCTAACTCAGAGTGACATCATCTATCTAACTCAGAGTGACATCATCTATCTAACTCAGAGTGACATCATCTATCTAACTCAGAGTGACATCATCTATCTAACTCAGAGTGACATCATCTATCTTACTCAGAGTGACATCATCTATCTTACTCAGAGTGACATCATCTATCTAACTCAGAGTGACATCATCTATCTTACTCAGAGTGACATCATCTATCTAACTCAGAGTGACATCATCTATCTAACTCAGAGTGACATCATCTATCTAACTCAGAGTGACATCATCTATCTTACTATGGGGTGGTAGGACCTATTCTCTACACACAGTACTCATCACTATGAGGTGGTCGAACTATTATGTAATATATGTATTATGTTTTTAATGCTAATTTCATGCTTATTTTATGCCAAATTTTATGTCTGCACTTAATGCATTGCTCTTGATCTGCCAATTTTGTGCACATTTTATTCCTGTCTTTTTTTACTGCTGTGAAGCAAGGTGCAAATAAAGTTATTATTATTATTATTATTATTATTATTATTATTATTATTATTATTATTATTATTATTATTATTATTATTATTATTATTATTATTATTATTATTATTATTATTATTATTATTATTATTATTATTATTATTATTATTATTATTATTATTATTATTATTATTATTATTATTATTATTATTATTATTATTATTATTATTATTATTATTATTATTATTATTATTATTATTATTATTATTATATTGTCTTACAAAGTCTCAATGCTTGTTAGGTATTTTCAGAGTCAACAGCTCGATCCTCTGAGCGACTGTCAACACTTTTCTTCCCATCAATGGTGTTTTTTCCCTGGCAGCTGTAATAATAATAATAATAATGGATTGGATTTATATAGCGCTCTTCTCTGACCCAGAGCGCTTCACAGAGTCCATTATTCGTTCATACACAGTCATACCGGTGGTGGTAAGCTGCAATTGCAGCCAGAGCTGCCCTGAGGCAGACTCACGGAAGCGTGGCGAATAATCATCGCCTACGGCCCCTCCGACCACCACCAACATTCATTCACATGCATACACATTCATACGAGGCAAGTAGGTTAAGTGTCTTGCCCAAGGACACAACGGCAATGGGATGGACATGGGCTTGAGCGGGATTCGAACCACCAGCCCTTCGATCATTGGACGCCCCGCTCTACCCCTGAGCCATAGCCGCCCCACGATGGATGGCCTTGGATGGCATTACGATGGATGGTAATGGACAGCCTTGTACGGTCTAGGACCGGCCCTGTTGGGATCTGTGTTGGTGAAGTCTTCCTTTAATGTGTCAGATAGAGTAAGACATTTCACACACTTTGAATCAAATCAAATCAAATCTATTTGTGAAGCCCACAATCACACGTTAATGTCCCCATGGGCCGGACAAGTCCTCTTTAAACAAGTCAAGAAGAAACATCACAATAAATCAAGAACAAAAAACCCATCATGAAATCCAAAACAACACTCCCACTCAACTTTGCTTTAACACTTACCTTTGGTTGATTTACGTAGTCCTCCTCATAATCATCATCATCATCATCATCATCAGAGCTGTCTTTATCTCTTTCACGCGAGACGTGCCGTGTTTTACCTGAGAACACATCACAGTGCCATCCCATAATCATCTTCCCTTTATACATTTGCTTAGATCTTTTTTACACATGATCTCAAGAATGTGCTGAACGAGCTCAGTGGCAGTGTTTCATGTCTGGTCATTATTAGCATGGTGTTATTCACCGTCAAAGATGCAAAGAAAAATCATAATTTATATTCTCCTTTGTTTCATGACAATTTACTCAAGCCTATTAACAGACACACTATCTCTGACACTGGGAATACACTCCCTGAGATCCATAGATGTTCCTAGATACCAACAACCTGCTCCAGATCCCTCAGATCAAACAACCAAACCTGCCTTAAGACCCCCGACACAAGACTGGTGATGAAGGGAAACCTGCCTTAAGACCCCCCACACAAGACTGGTGATGAAGGGAAACCTGCCTTAAGACCCCCCACACAGGACTGGTGATGAAGGGAAACCTGCCTTAAGACCCCCCACACAAGACTGGTGATGAAGGGAAACCTGCCTTAAGACCCCCCACACAGGACTGGTGATGAAGGGAAACCTGCCTTAAGACCCCCCACACAGGACTGGTGATGAAGGGAAACCTGCCTTAAGACCCCCCACACAGGACTGGTGATGAAGGGAAACCTGCCTTAAGACCCCCCACACAAGACTGGTGATGAAGGGAAACCTGCCTTAAGACCCCCCACACAAGACTGGTGATGAAGGGAAACCTGCCTTAAGACCCCCCACACAAGACTGGTGATGAAGGGAAACCTGCCTTAAGACCCCCCACACAGGACTGGTGATGAAGGGAAACCTGCCTTAAGACCCCCCACACAGGACTGGTGATGAAGGGAAACCTGCCTTAAGACCCCCCACACAAGACTGGTGATGAAGCGAAACCTGCCTTAAGACCCCCCACACAAGACTGGTGATGAAGGGAAACCTGCCTTAAGACCCCCCACACAAGACTGGTGATGAAGGGAAACCTGCCTTAAGACCCCCCACACAAGACTGGTGATGAAGGGAAACCTGCCTTAAGACCCCCCACACAAGACTGGTGATAAACAATACATGAGCTAGTTTTTTGTATTATGGTATGTCTGGTGTATTATGTCTGTCTGTTCTCCATCTGCTTGGTTGGACTATGTATTTCTTTCTGTTTTCGTATTGTTCCTGTCTTTTTTGTTTCTCTTTCTTTCCCGGGATGTTGGTTGAGGGGCGCAATTTAAATAAATTTATCATAGCATATCATATCATATCAAATGGACCTTGTAGAAGTGGGGCAATCTTCCATTTATGTATTTTTAGGAGGATTTTCAGAAAATAGGGCTCCGGGCTTAAGAGGTTAAAGGTCGACTCTGTCGTGTCGATAAAAAGCGACCTCTAGGCAAACGTTTAGATTAAAGTGATTGATTGATTGATTGATTGAAAACTTTATTAACAGATTGCAGAATGGGTACAGTACAGTACAGCTCAATACATACAATTGTTAAGGGGATGCAGACCAGAGAAAGACTTTCGTCTTGTTTACATCAGGGTCCCCCATTTTCAATTCATCGTAACATATATGACATACATGACATACAGATAGACAGTACTGCTACATCTATACATTTATGACATACCAGATTTGCAATTACAGTACTGTTTGTGATACAAAATTACAGTGGATATGCTGGAGCCAGCTACCGTTAGCGTGCCGAGGCTATTAGCACATCGACAAGCTGCTGGAGCTCCCGACGCTCGGCTGGTTGAAGTGGAGCTAGGTAGCCAGCAGGCTGAATGCTCCGCGACGCTGGTTGAAGTGGAGCTAGGTAGCCAGCAGGCTGAATGCTCCGCGACGCTGGTTGAAGTGGAGCTAGGTAGCCAGCAGGCTGAATGCTCCGCGACGCTGAACTGCCTGCGCCGGTCTGTCTGTCGAAGACCGAGGGAACCGCATCGGGCTTCAGCTGATTAGTGGTCTTCTGGACAAACATCCCACCCCAACAACATAATCCGAGGCAATGAAGTGTTCGCTGCAGATCCTCCTTCCCTGTCCAACAGGCTGATCGCGCCGCCTGAGTGCAGCCAGCCTGAGCCAACGTGCCAACAACACTGTTTTTTTCACTGGTAGTTTGTGGAAATTAACCAACTTTCCTCTCTTTCACACGGTAAAATTAGTTTGAACAGCCAAGAGCAATACAAAAAGAACCACGCGGTCCCGTTGTTTTGTAGGCAACATTTTATTTACTGACTGACCCGACAATCCATGTTCACTATAGGCAGCTACCCAGCAGTGTATACACCAAACCAACACCGTGACGTCAGCAACAAAATGGCGCCGCCCATGGCGAAAACAGGGAAATAATATTTGATTTTTCAGACAAATAAGCAGGATTTCACATTTTATTATAGGACCCTGTCTTACACAAGGTACACAACAAACAAACTAGGATCACATTGTTCACTGCTTCATCTCCCCTTTAAGCCCTGCATGGTATTGAGCTTTGTTTACATGTTTTGTTTTGGTTTGCCATGTGGGTTGGAGTTTAGTAACTTATTACAGTGTGAACGTGTCCAGACCTCTCTTGGTAGAGTCTGAGGTGAGGGTTGGAGTTTAGTAACTTATTACAGTGTGAACGTGTCCAGACCTCTCTTGGTAGAGTCTGAGGTGAGGGTTGGAGTTTAGTAACTTATTACAGTGTGAACGTGTCCAGACCTCTCTATAGAGTCTGAGGTGTGTGTTGGAGTTTAGTAACTTATTACAGTGTGAACGTGTCCAGACCTCTCTTGGTAGAGTCTGAGGTGAGGGTTGGAGTTTAGTAACTTATTACAGTGTGAACGTGTCCAGACCTCTCTTGGTAGAGTCTGAGGTGAGGGTTGGAGTTTAGTAACTTATTACAGTGTGAACGTGTCCAGACCTCTCTATAGAGTCTGAGGTGTGTGTTGGAGTTTAGTAACTTATTACAGTGTGAACGTGTCCAGACCTCTCTTGGTAGAGTCTGAGGTGAGGGTTGGAGTTTAGTAACTTATTACAGTGTGAACGTGTCCAGACCTCTCTATAGAGTCTGAGGTGAGGGTTGGAGTTTAGTAACTTATTACAGTGTGAACGTGTCCAGACCTCTCTATAGAGTCTGATGTGTGTGTTGGAGTTTAGTAACTTATTACAGTGTGAACGTGTCCAGACCTCTCTATAGAGTCTGAGGTGTGTGTTGGAGTTTAGTAACTTATTACAGTGTGAACGTGTCCAGACCTCTCTATAGAGTCTGAGGTGTGTTGGAGTTTAGTAACTTATTACAGTGTGAACGTGTCCAGACCTCTCTATAGAGTCTGAGGTGTGTGTTGGAGTTTAGTAACTTATTACAGTGTGAACGTGTCCAGACCTCTCTATAGAGTCTGAGGTGTGTGTTGGAGTTTAGTAACTTATTACAGTGTGAATGTGTCCAGACCTCTCTATAGAGTCTGAGGTGAGGGTTGGAGTTTAGTAACTTATTACAGTGTGAACGTGTCCAGACCTCTCTATAGAGTCTGAGGTGTGTTGGAGTTTAGTAACTTATTACAGTGTGAACGTGTCCAGACCTCTCTATAGAGTCTGAGGTGTGGGTTGGAGTTTAGTAACTTATTACAGTGTGAACGTGTCCAGACCTCTCTATAGAGTCTGAGGTGTGTGTTGGAGTTTAGTAACTTATTACAGTGTGAACGTGTCCAGACCTCTCTATAGAGTCTGAGGTGAGGGTTGGAGTTTAGTAACTTATTACAGTGTGAACGTGTCCAGACCTCTCTATAGAGTCTGAGGTGTGTTGGAGTTTAGTAACTTATTACAGTGTGAATGTGTCCAGACCTCTCTATAGAGTCTGAGGTGAGGGTTGGAGTTTAGTAACGTATTACAGTGTGAACGTGTCCAGACCTCTCTATAGAGTCTGAGGTGTGGGTTGGAGTTTAGTAACTTATTACAGTGTGAACGTGTCCAGACCTCTCTATAGAGTGTGAGGTGTGTGTTGGAGTTTAGTAACTTATTACAGTGTGAACGTGTCCAGACCTCTCTATAGAGTCTGAGGTGTGTTGGAGTTTAGTAACTTATTACAGTGTGAACGTATCCAGACCTCTCTATAGAGTCTGAGGTGAGGGTTGGAGTTTAGTAACTTATTACAGTGTGAACGTGTCCAGACCTCTCTATAGAGTCTGAGGTGTGTGTTGGAGTTTAGTAACTTATTACAGTGTGAACGTGTCCAGACCTCTCTATAGAGTCTGAGGTGTGTGTTGGAGTTTAGTAACTTATTACAGTGTGAACGTGTCCAGACCTCTCTATAGAGTCTGAGGTGTGTGTTGGAGTTTAGTAACTTATTACAGTGTGAACGTGTCCAGACCTCTCTATAGAGTCTGAGGTGAGGGTTGGAGTTTAGTAACTTATTACAGTGTGAACGTGTCCAGACCTCTCTAGGTAGAGTCTGAGGTGTGTGTTGGAGTTTAGTAACTTATTACAGTGTGAACGTGTCCAGACCTCTCTATAGAGTCTAAGGTGAGGGTTGGAGTTTAGTAACTTATTACAGTGTGAACGTGTCCAGACCTCTCTATAGAGTCTGAGGTGTGGGTTGGAGTTTAGTAACTTATTACAGTGTGAACGTGTCCAGACCTCTCTATAGAGTCTAAGGTGAGGGTTGGAGTTTAGTAACTTATTACAGTGTGAATGTGTCCAGACCTCTCTATAGAGTCTGAGGTGTGTGTTGGAGTTTAGTAACTTATTACAGTGTGAACGTGTCCAGACCTCTCTATAGAGTCTGAGGTGTGTGTTGGAGTTTAGTAACTTATTACAGTGTGAATGTG
>NW_028171293.1:70000-129663 GCF_963971535.1 Notolepis coatsorum
CGCCCCCAGGGGGATCCTGCCCAGCCAGCGTGTAGCAGAGGGTAACACCCTCGCACAACCAATGGGACAGGCGCTGCTCCGACAGTGCCTTACCAGCACGAGCCCCACCGTAACAGACAAAAAGCTGGTCGGTAACCCTGAAATCCTGAGTACGGCTGAGGTAAATCCCCAAGCACGGACTGGACATGACAGGTGAAGGCCCGCATCTAACTCACCAGTGTGAGGAGGAGGACGAAACGCCTGAACCACAATATCCCGGGAGCGGAAGGAACTCCGGATATTCTCAGGCACAAAAGCAGGATTAGGTCGCAGAGTGACACCGCAATCGGTCCGAAAAGACAGGCACTCTGGATGTACCGAGAGAGCACAGAGCTCACCTACGCGTTTAGCGGAAGTGACAGCCAGAAGGAACGCGGTCCTGAAGGACAGCTGTCCCAACGGCGCCCGCTCGAGCGGCTCAAACGGGGCCAAGGACAACCGACCGAGGACCAATTGAAGATCCCAAGTCGGAGCCAAGGAGCGTTGCACCGGCTTAACGCGTCGAGCGCCAAGCAGGAAACGCTTCACAAGAGGGTGGCTGAACAAGACATCCCCTCAAACCCCTCATGATAGGAGGATATAGCTGCTGCATATACCCTCACCGTCGAAGCCGACAGTCTATCAAGGAGAGACTGGAGGTAACTAAGGACAGCAACCAGGGGGCAGGAGACTGAGTCCTGGCCCCCCGCCTTACACCACACTTGGAACATACGTCATCTGCCCGCGTAAGCGCGACAGTGGAGGGAGCATGCGCATTCCAGATGGCAACACCATCAGGATCAAGAACCTGCGCCCCTCAACGTACCCGTCCCAACAACTGACCTAACATATGTATGGGGAAGAATCCCTGGCGGCACGGCATCGGTCCCAGACCTGCCTGGCCATGTCCAGACGCAATCCTCACCCGTCAGGATGAGGGCCGCCCCGCGACAGTACACCTGCACCCACATTCTCCCTGCCGGGGATGTGGGGAGCCCTTAGGCCGCGCAGATGGAGGACGCCCATAGCCAGCCGCCCGCCGCCTGGTGCAGACAGGGGGAGCGTACTCCTCCCTGTCTGTCGATACACGACACTGACGTCGTATCGTCCGTCCTGATCAACACCATTTGTGGACCAGAAGGACCGCTTTCAACACCAATACATTGAACGTAGCGCAGACCGGGCAGCATGGTTTGCCAGCTGCCCCCTACTGCGTTGGCCCGACGCATCACCAGCGAGGGAGGCGTCGGTGAAAACGCGACGTGAGACAGCGCCGTAACCGTCGTTGACAACACGCTCCGAGATGGATGCCCATAGCCCTCCAACCGTTGACTGGGAAGAGGAATACTCTACATCCAGTCTACAGCAACCCCAGGCTGGTAGAGACCTGCCTGGTACGAGACCTGACGATCCACCTTGACCGCGAAGGACCAGAACGTCATCAGGGCAGAACACTCCGTAACCCCGGATGACGCAGAGGCCCCAGTGCGGCCTCCACGCACTTGGTGAAGATGCGGGGAGCCAGAGAAAACCGAACGGCAGCCTCTGGTACTCATACGCTAACCCTGCAAAGGAAGCGTAGGTAAGCCCTAGGATGGAAGATCGGGGATGCGCATACGCATCCTACAGGTCTATGGAGGAGAACCAGACCCCCACCTGACAGTGTTCAACAGGTAGGAGACGATCCAAAAAATGCTGAACCTTCCCATGGGACACGTCCAGCCTGGGTCTTACACCCCTCCCTCCCGACTTCTTGGGCAGAGAACACCGGGAGGAGAACGCCACGACGATGGCTTGCTTCGTCCACAGAGATTGGATCTCGTCGACCAGAGCTGTCCCTGCTGGAGACCCCGACAACAGGGTCTGTACCAAACCTGAAAACGGGTGGGGTTGTGTAAACACAAGTCCCCGCCTCACCATTCTCTCCATCTACCTCGACATATGGTACTGCCGTAGTCATATGTGACGACACTCCCAACGCACCCGCCGTCACGTGGCGCAGGTCCGCCAGGAACTGTAGATAGTTGGCCCGGTCCCCCCCGCTGTGCGAAGACAACCCTGGAATCGTGCGAGGAGCGCGTTCCGTGTCGGAACACCTGACCCTGACACCACCCACGAGGCAATCGCACCCAAGGGGGAACCCCGACAGAAAAGGGCCTGTCTGATACGGGGGGCTTCCGATCAAAAAAGCCCCCCCACTGAACACCCCTCCAGAACATGCTGAAGGAGTTGTTCTGCAGCCGGACATGCAAGGTGTAAGGCCCCCATGGGTTCCTACACACCGTAGCCCTGCAGTGATATCACTACCACCCCAAACCATGTGAGCTGCGACCACTTGCCAATATTCCAGGAGTGGGAGCACCAACATGATACCTGGCCTGGCGAAGGCGAGGCCGGGGAAGCCCGCACTGTGTGCCTCAAAAGGTTTCGAGCCCCCCTGCTGACAACACTTAAGTTGACAGACGTAACACCAGGCTCAACCAACACAGTTCAAGGTGTGGGAGCCGCTTGACAGCACAACATTCTCACGGACAGACCCAGGCTCAGCCATCAACTGGGTGTCAGCCCCTGTCTCCATGAGAAGCGAAGAATGGGGCCGCATACGCTTCAATGAAGGTTCGCGGCCCGCAGCCAAAGGAGAACGCTCAGAGCCCCGCTTCTGGGGATACCAGAGAGAGGATTGAACGGGGAGCGGGCTGCTCGTGGCAAAATGACGACGGAGTGGTTTACCAACACCGAAATCACCCAAAATGGCCGATCCCTCGGCCGCCAAGACTGTCGGCCTCGCGATACCCTGTCGATTCTCCAACCAGGGCACCACTGGCGGGGGAAACATGGCCGCCTGTCGAGGGCCCCGTCATCGCCGCTGACGAGGCCGTGCTCTCTCTTCTTCTGGCTGCGCGGTGTGAGGTGGTGTAGGGCCTAGGACAATACCGCCCGCGCTCCAGCAGAAGACCAAAATCCCCTGCGGAGAGGGGAACCCTGAGCGGTTATAGCTTGCGGCTGGGTCAAAGCTAATAACGTCAACAACCTTGCGCGATGTGTCGACGTCGGCCGGCCCTCAAGGCCCCTCCACCAGACACCATTTCTTTAATAGAAAAAACACCAATTCGAACACAGTTCTAATCGTTGCCAATTCCATACCGTGGCGGTACAAGCCTTAACAGCCCACCAGCCACTCGCCAGGCCGACCCATGGTGTCGGCCGGGCGGGGCATTGTTTCAATATATCAAAAACAAAGGACTGACGTTAACATGGAGCACCAGTGGTGATTGCAAACAGCACCCTCCACTGTGGTGTGGACCATGAAAAGGTTAAATGAATAAAAGAGCTAAACCACAAAAACTGTAGAATGAGCAAACCCATACACACAAAGTTTAAGGGGAGACGGACCAGACCCGTCTTCATTCAAAATATTCACAACAGAACACCAGCCCTAGTTTAGCCCATTTACCAAAAAAGGTAAACAAAGCCCCCCCCCCCGCACTACTCCCCCAGTATACCGATTGACCGTCAGTATGAATGGTTTGAGAGGAGAGAAAGCTGTAGCAAGACAGACCTTCTCATAGCAGAGTGACAAAATGAAACAATAGCCCCCTACACAGGGCCGCCCCAGGAGATGGGGGGCCTCGCGTCTAAAAACGCACAGGGCCTCACATTTCTCCCAAGCGGCCCTGCCCTTATACTACTGCAGCCTAACGCCAGGCAATGTGGAACCCAAGACAACAATTGCCTGTGCACAGACACGCAACATGTTTACCATGTCGGCTGGACCCATAGCCCCACTACCCGACGCCAACCCAGATGGGAACACCGTTCAACAAACCCCGCCGGAACACAAGGTAATACCTGGCTAGAACCTAGCCACGACCTACCCCGTTGTCAACCCATTTACCCGAAAAAGGTAAATAGAACTCAAAACCCCACAACAGCTACCGACTGACCTTCATTGATGAACCGGGCAAGAGGCGGGAGAGTGACAACATCTCACGGCGGAGACATTAAAACAGCATAGCAATTAGCAGTAGTGATAGCATGCGGCAGTAGCGATAGCATGTTAGCATAGCTTTAGATGTTTTAGCAGCACGCCCAAGACAGCTTGGAAACCGTTCCCTGCAGAGAACGTTCACCAAACCATCTTGCCCCTGGCGCCAACACACAACAAGGTTGTGTTAACAACACAAACCAGCATTACTAACACTAATACCCATGCCTGAAGACACAGGGCCTACCTGAGTACAAGCTGGCCCGACAGCCAGCCTTGTACAGCTGAACCTCGATGTGCAGTCATCAAACGAGGAACATCACAGGCCCGTCGTGTCGCCGAAAACATGCGTCGAAGATGCCAGGGGCCAGCAACCTCCGGTAAGCTTCCAACATTATTAATCTTCCTTAATCTTTTCATTCCGCTAGCTCGTATGGTGCACGCATCCAATACGCTGGGACGAAAATAGAGGAAGGGTGTTTCATGACCAGGGTCATGGTTATATGGGCGGTGGCCACCATAAGGGGCGGGGCCCCATACAGGTGGGGTGCATGTGTTTTTGTTCGTGGGAGATACATTAGGTATCACAGGAGATATGAGTATCTCGTAAGGCTCAGAGCGGGACGCGATGCAATACGAAATATAACCTTCTGTAGTGTGGTAGTGAAAGGTTAACCTTCTGTAGTGTGGTAGTGAAAGGGTTAACCTTCTGTAGTGTGGTAGTGAAAGGTTAACCTTCTGTAGTGTGGTAGTGAAAGGGTTAACCTTCTGTAGTGTGGTAGTGAACGGGTTAACCTTCTGTAGTGTGGTAGTGAAAGGGTTAACCTCTGTAGTGTGGTAGTGACAGGGTTAACCTTATGTAGTTTGATAGTAAAGGGTTAACCTTCTGTAGTGTGGTAGTGACAGGGTTAACCTTATGTAGTTTGATAGTAAAGGGTTAACCTTCTGTTGTGTGGTAGTGACAGGGTTAACCTTATGTAGTTTGATAGTAAAGGGTTAACCTTCTGTAGTGTGGTAGTAAAGGGTTAACCTTCTGTAGTGTGGTAGTGAAAGGTTAACCTTCTGTAGTGTGGTAGTGACAGGGTTAACCTTCTGTAGTGTGGTAGTGAAAGGTTAACCTTCTGTAGTGTGGTAGTGACAGGGTTAACCTTCTGTAGTGTGGCAGTGACAGGGTTAACCTTCTGTAGTGTGGCAGTGAAAGGTTAACCTTCTGTAGTGTGGCAGTGAAAGGTTAACCTTCTGTAGTGTGGCAGTGACAGGGTTAACCTTCTGTAGTGTGGTAGTGACAGGGTTAACCTTCTGTAGTGTGGCAGTGACAGGGTTAAGCGTCGAGTCAAGAGTGTCAACTTGTTTACACGTTTGGTTGTTGGTGAGTGAGGAGCAAATGATAAACGGTTTATATTATCTCTTTTATCCAAAGCGCTTTACAATGTTGTTCCTCACATTCACCCGTTCACGCAGACATTCACACACCGACGAGGGAGGCAGTCATGCGAGGTGCCAACCTGCTCATCGGGAGCAGTTAGGGGTTACGTGTCTTGCTCAAGGACACATCGACACGCTGCCCGGGAGGAGCGGGAATTGAACCGGGAACCTTTCCGACTCCTGAGCCACTGTCGCCCCCCCCCCCCCCCCCACCCAGGAGTGGAAATGACATCATGACGGGGACGACCACCTCTAAGCTGATTGGTTGCATGGACCTGGATGGAGTCGTGTCGTAAGATGCACACACTCTCTCACCTGAGCTGCGAGTCGACACTTTAGGCTCGTCAGGCAACACCTTTCTGTGCAAGAGAGAGAAGAGAGACCAGGTGAAACAAGCAGACAGCTGTCTTTTGTATCATTACTCTCATGTCAATAACACACTGAGTTCACACAGCACTTCCTGTGAGTTCAGTAGAAAGCTATCTGGCTGCAAGCTAGCCTAGCTTAGCACAAATGAATGGAAGTGGATACGGACCAGCTAGCCTGGCTGTTAGCCAAAAACACCTCTCCCAGAGTTTTAAGATATAGGCTAGTGGCTATATACTGTTCAGTTTCAGTTGGTTCAGTATCAAGTCTGATAGGCAGCCAGGCCAGACAATACTTTATACTTTATAACCCTAGCTTCACCTAAATGTGAATGCCACCCATTTTAAGAATTCAGTTCAGTCAGTATGTTCTTCCTGTGCTCCAGGACAGTTCAGTCAGTATGTTCTTCCTGTGCTCCAGGACAGTTCAGTCAGTATGTTCTTCCTGTGCCCCAGGACAGTTCAGTCAGTATGTTCTTCCTGTGCCCCAGGACAGTTCAGTCAGTATGTTCTTCCTGTGCCCCAGGACAGTTCAGTCAGTATGTTCTTCCTGAGGACAGTTCAGTCAGTATGTTCTTCCTGTGCCCCAGGACAGTTCAGTCAGTATGTTCTTCCTGTGCCCCAGGACAGTTCAGTCAGTATGTTCTTCCTGTGCCCCAGGACAGTTCAGTCAGTATGTTCTTCCTGTGCCTCAGGACAGTTCAGTCAGTATGTTCTTCCTGTGTCTCAGGACAGTTCAGTCACTATGTTCTTCCTGTGCTCCAGGACAGTTCAGTCAGTATGTTCTTCCTGTGATCCAGGACAGTTCAGTCAGTATGTTCTTCCTGTGATCCAGGACAGTTCAGTCAGTATGTTCTTCCTGTGCCCCAGGACAGTTCAGTCAGTATGTTCTTCCTGTGTCTCAGGACAGTTCAGTCAGTATGTTCTTCCTGTGCCCCAGGACAGTTCAGTCAGTATGTTCTTCCTGTGCCCCAGGACAGTTCAGTCAGTATGTTCTTCCTGTGCCCCAGGACAGTTCAGTCAGTATGTTCTTCCTGAGGACAGTTCAGTCAGTATGTTCTTCCTGTGCCCCAGGACAGTTCAGTCAGTATGTTCTTCCTGAGGACAGTTCAGTCAGTATGTTCTTCCTGAGGACAGTTCAGTCAGTATGTTCTCCCTGTGCTCCAGGACAGTTCAGTCAGTATGTTCTCCCTGTGCTCCAGGACAGTTCAGTCAGTATGTTCTTCCTGTGCCCCAGGACAGTTCAGTCAGTATGTTCTTCCTGAGGACAGTTCAGTCAGTATGTTCTTCCTGAGGACAGTTCAGTCAGTATGTTCTTCCTGTGCTCCAGGACAGTTCAGTCAGTATGTTCTTCCTGTGCCCCAGGACAGTTCAGTCAGTATGTTCTTCCTGTGCCCCAGGACAGTTCAGTCAGTATGTTCTTCCTGTGCCCCAGGACAGTTCAGTCAGTATGTTCTTCCTGTGCCCCAGGACAGTTCAGTCAGTATGTTCTTCCTGTGACCCAGGACAGTTCAGTCAGTATGTTCTTCCTGTGTCTCAGGACAGTTCAGTCAGTATGTTCTTCCTGTGTTCCAGGACAGTTCAGTCAGTATGTTCTTCCTGTGCTCCAGGACAGTTCAGTCAGTATGTTCTTCCTGTGCCCCAGGACAGTTCAGTCAGTATGTTCTTCCTGTGTCTCAGGACAGTTCAGTCAGTATGTTCTTCCTGTGCTCCAGGACAGTTCAGTCAGTATGTTCTTCCTGTGTCTCAGGACAGTTCAGTCAGTATGTTCTTCCTGTGTTCCAGGACAGTTCAGTCAGTATGTTATTCCTGTGCCTCAGGACAGTTCAGTCAGTATGTTCTTCCTGTGCCCCAGGACAGTTCAGTCAGTATGTTCTTCCTGTGCCCCAGGACAGTTCAGTCAGTATGTTCTTCCTGAGGACAGTTCAGTCAGTATGTTCTTCCTGTGCCCCAGGACAGTTCAGTCAGTATGTTCTTCCTGTGCCCCAGGACAGTTCAGTCAGTATGTTCTTCCTGTGCCCCAGGACAGTTCAGTCAGTATGTTCTTCCTGTGCCCCAGGACAGTTCAGTCAGTATGTTCTTCCTGTGCCCCAGGACAGTTCAGTCAGTATGTTCTTCCTGTGCCCCAGGACAGTTCAGTCAGTATGTTCTTCCTGTGTCTCAGGACAGTTCAGTCACTATGTTCTTCCTGTGTCTCCAGGACAGTTCAGTCAGTATGTTCTTCCTGTGCCCCAGGACAGTTCAGTCAGTATGTTCTTCCTGTGTCTCCAGGACAGTTCAGTCAGTATGTTCTTCCTGTGCCCCAGGACAGTTCAGTCACTATGTTCTTCCTGTGCCCCAGGACAGTTCAGTCAGTATGTTCTTCCTGAGGACAGTTCAGTCAGTATGTTCTTCCTGTGCCCCAGGACAGTTCAGTCAGTATGTTCTTCCTGTGCCCCAGGACAGTTCAGTCAGTATGTTCTTCCTGTGCCCCAGGACAGTTCAGTCAGTATGTTCTTCCTGTGCCCCAGGACAGTTCAGTCAGTATGTTCTTCCTGTGCCCCAGGACAGTTCAGTCAGTAGATGTTCTTCCTGTGCCTCAGGACAGTTCAGTCAGTATGTTCTTCCTGTGCCCCAGGACAGTTCAGTCAGTAGATGTTCTTCCTGTGCCCCAGGACAGTTCAGTCAGTATGTTCTTCCTGTGCCCCAGGACAGTTCAGTCAGTAGATGTTCTTCCTGTGCCCCAGGACAGTTCAGTCAGTAGATGTTCTTCCTGTGCCCCAGGACAGTTCAGTTAGTATGTTCTTCCTGTGCCCCAGGACAGTTCAGTCAGTATGTTCTCCCTGTGCTCCAGGACAGTTCAGTCAGTATGTTCTCCCTGTGCTCCAGGACAGTTCAGTCAGTATGTTCTCCCTGTGCTCCAGGACAGTTCAGTCAGTATGTTCTTCCTGTGCCCCAGGACAGTTCAGTCAGTATGTTCTTCCTGAGGACAGTTCAGTCAGTATGTTCTTCCTGAGGACAGTTCAGTCAGTATGTTCTTCCTGTGCTCCAGGACAGTTCAGTCAGTATGTTCTTCCTGTGCCCCAGGACAGTTCAGTCAGTATGTTCTTCCTGTGCCCCAGGACAGTTCAGTCAGTATGTTCTTCCTGTGCCCCAGGACAGTTCAGTCAGTATGTTCTTCCTGTGCCCCAGGACAGTTCAGTCAGTATGTTCTTCCTGTGACCCAGGACAGTTCAGTCAGTATGTTCTTCCTGTGTCTCAGGACAGTTCAGTCAGTATGTTCTTTCTGTGTTCCAGGACAGTTCAGTCAGTATGTTCTTCCTGTGCTCCAGGACAGTTCAGTCAGTATGTTCTTCCTGTGCCCCAGGACAGTTCAGTCAGTATGTTCTTCCTGTGTCTCAGGACAGTTCAGTCAGTATGTTCTTCCTGTGCTCCAGGACAGTTCAGTCAGTATGTTCTTCCTGTGTCTCAGGACAGTTCAGTCAGTATGTTCTTCCTGTGTTCCAGGACAGTTCAGTCAGTATGTTTTTCCTGTGCCTCAGGACAGTTCAGTCAGTATGTTCTTCCTGTGCCCCAGGACAGTTCAGTCAGTATGTTCTTCCTGTGCCCCAGGACAGTTCAGTCATATGTTCTTCCTGAGGACAGTTCAGTCAGTATGTTCTTCCTGTGCCCCAGGACAGTTCAGTCAGTATGTTCTTCCTGTGCCCCAGGACAGTTCAGTCAGTATGTTCTTCCTGTGCCCCAGGACAGTTCAGTCAGTATGTTCTTCCTGTGCCCCAGGACAGTTCAGTCAGTATGTTCTTCCTGTGCCCCAGGACAGTTCAGTCAGTATGTTCTTCCTGTGCCCCAGGACAGTTCAGTCAGTATGTTCTTCCTGTGTCTCCAGGACAGTTCAGTCAGTATGTTCTTCCTGTGTCTCAGGACAGTTCAGTCACTATGTTCTTCCTGTGTCTCCAGGACAGTTCAGTCAGTATGTTCTTCCTGTGCCCCAGGACAGTTCAGTCAGTATGTTCTTCCTGTGTCTCAGGACAGTTCAGTCAGTATGTTCTTCCTGTGTCTCCAGGACAGTTCAGTCAGTATGTTCTTCCTGTGCCCCAGGACAGTTCAGTCAGTATGTTCTTCCTGTGCTCCAGGACAGTTCAGTCACTATGTTCTTCCTGTGCCCCAGGACAGTTCAGTCAGTATGTTCTTCCTGAGGACAGTTCAGTCAGTATGTTCTTCCTGTGCTCCAGGACAGTTCAGTCAGTATGTTCTTCCTGTGCCCCAGGACAGTTCAGTCAGTATGTTCTTCCTGTGCCCCAGGACAGTTCAGTCAGTAGATGTTCTTCCTGTGCCCCAGGACAATTCAGTCAGTATGTTCTTCCTGTGCCCCAGGACAGTTCAGTCAGTATGTTCTTCCTGTGCCCCAGGACAGTTCAGTCAGTAGATGTTCTTCCTGTGCCCCAGGACAGTTCAGTCAGTATGTTCTTCCTGTGCCCCAGGACAGTTCAGTCAGTATGTTCTTCCTGTGTCTCAGGACAGTTCAGTCAGTATGTTCTTCCTGTGCCCCAGGACAGTTCAGTCAGTATGTTCTTCCTGTGCCCCAGGACAGTTCAGTCAGTATGTTCTTCCTGTGCCCCAGGACAGTTCAGTCAGTATGCTCTTCCTGTGCCCCAGGACAGTTCAGTCAGTATGTTCTTCCTGTGCCCCAGGACAGTTCAGTCAGTATGTTCTTCCTGTGCCCCAGGACAGTTCAGTCAGTATGTTCTTCCTGTGCCCCAGGACAGTTCAGTCAGTAGATGTTCTTCCTGTGCCCCAGGACAGTTCAGTCAGTAGATGTTCTTCCTGTGCCCCAGGACAGTTCAGTCAGTAGATGTTCTTCCTGTGCCCCAGGACAGTTCAGTCAGTATGTTCTTCCTGTGCCCCAGGACAGTTCAGTCAGTATGTTCTTCCTGTGCTCCAGGACAGTTCAGTCAGTATGTTCTTCCTGTGCCCCAGGACAGGTCAGTCAGTATGTTCTTCCTGTGCCCCAGGACAGGTCAGTCAGTATGTTCTTCCTGTGCCCCAGGACAGTTCAGTCAGTATGTTCTTCCTGTGCCCCAGGACAGTTCAGTCAGTATGTTCTTCCTGTGTCTCAGGACAGTTCAGTCAGTATGTTCTTCCTGTGCCCCAGGACAGTTCAGTCAGTATGTTCTTCCTGTGCCCCAGGACAGTTCAGTCAGTAGATGTTCTTCCTGTGCCCCAGGACAGTTCAGTCAGTATTTGTGAACACGCACCACTCTCTCCTAAAGCTAGAAATCAGAGCGAGAGAACCCTCTAATCAGTGACGTCACTGGGATGTTTGTGTGAGCTATTACACCCAATGAGGTTTACATTCTAGCATTGCTAGAAGGTCTGAACCAGAATTAAGATGTAATTTGGGTGTAAGAGCTCACACAAACATTTAAAAGTCAGAGCCCCATTCACGTAACATCCCAGTTATATCACTGGTTGGAGGGTTCTCTCTCTCTCTCTCTCTAGTGCTGTGTGTTCTGACCTGGGGCACAGGAAGAACATTATGTGAATTCTTAAAATGGGTGGCATTCCCCTTTAAGTGTGACAGTAAAGCACTATGTGTAGATAGACCCCTGGTTGTCATCGGGTGTAACTCAGTATTAGCATGGTGTCCTGCATATTTTGTACTGTCAGTGTAAAACAGCAATGCATCCTGGGAATAACGAGGGGAACATACATATAGCCTGGTTCTTCTGTGTCGCTGTCCTGGTTCTCATACTCAGGTCCTGCACAACGGAACAACAGCCATGTCAAATAGGGGTGTGCAGTCAGAGATGTCCTTATCTGTTTCTGTATCTGTACCTGCATCTGTAACTGTACCTGTATCAGTATCTGTACCTGTAACTGTATCTGTAACTGTAACTGTACCTGTATCAGTATCTGTACCTGTAACTGTACCTGTAACAGCAGTCCTACAGGTAGTTTTGATGTTAGTCATACAGGTAGTTTTAACAGCAGTCCTACAGGTAGTTTTGATGTTAGTCATACAGGTAGTTTTGACGTCAGTCCTACAGGTAGTTTTGATGTCAGTCCTACAGGTAGTTTTGATGTCAGTCCTACAGGTAGTTTTGATGTCAGTCCTACAGGTAGTTTTGATGTCAGTCCTACAGGTAGTTTTGATGTCAGTCCTACAGGTAGTTTTGATGGCAGTCCTACAGGTAGTTTTGATGTCAGTCCTACAGGTAGTTTTGATGTCAGTCCTACAGGTAGTTTTGATGTCAGTCCTACAGGTAGTTTTGATGGCAGTCCTACAGGTAGTTTTGATGTCAGTCCTACAGGTAGTTTTACAGCAGTCCTACAAGTAGTTTTGATGTTAGTCCTACAGGTAGTTTTGACGTCAGTCCTACAGGTAGTTTTGATGTCAGTCATACAGGTAGTTTTGATGGCAGTCCTACAGGTAGTTTTGATGGCAGTCCTACAGGTAGTTTTGATGTCAGTCCTACAGGTAGTTTTGATGTCAGTCCTACAGGTAGTTTTGATGTCAGTCCTACAGGTAGTTTTGATGTCAGTCCTACAGGTAGTTTTGATGTTAGTCCTACAGGTAGTTTTGGTGTCAGTCCTACAGGTAGTTTTGATGTCAGTCCTACAGGTAGTTTTGACATCAGTCCTACAGGTAGTTTTGACGTCAGTCCTACAGGTAGTTTTGACGTCAGTCCTACAGGTAGTTTTGATGTCAGTCTTACAGGTAGTTTTGATGTCAGTCCTACAGGTAGTTTTGATGGCAGTCCTACAGGTAGTTTTGATGTCAGTCCTACAGGTAGTTTTGATGTCAGTCCTACAGGTAGTTTTGATGTTAGTCCTACAGGTAGTTTTGACATCAGTCCTACAGGTCGTTTTGATGTCAGTCATACAGGTAGTTTTGATGTCAGTCCTACAGGTAGTTTTGATGGCAGTCCTACAGGTAGTTTTGATGTCAGTCCTACAGGTAGTTTTGATGTCAGTCCTACAGGTAGTTTTGATGTCAGTCCTACAGGTAGTTTTGGTGTCAGTCCTACAGGTAGTTTTGATGTCAGTCCTACAGGTAGTTTTGACGTCAGTCCTACAGGTAGTTTTGATGTCAGTCCTACAGGTAGTTTTGATGTCAGTCCTACAGGTAGTTTTGATGTCAGTCCTACAGGTAGTTTTGATGTTAGTCCTACAGGTAGTTTTGGTGTCAGTCCTACAGGTAGTTTTGATGTCAGTCCTACAGGTAGTTTTGACATCAGTCCTACAGGTAGTTTTGACGTCAGTCCTACAGGTAGTTTTGACGTCAGTCCTACAGGTAGTTTTGATGTCAGTCTTACAGGTAGTTTTGATGTCAGTCCTACAGGTAGTTTTGATGGCAGTCCTACAGGTAGTTTTAATGTCAGTCCTACAGGTAGTTTTGATGTCAGTCCTACAGGTAGTTTTGATGTTAGTCCTACAGGTAGTTTTGACATCAGTCCTACAGGTAGTTTTGATGTCAGTCATACAGGTAGTTTTGATGTCAGTCCTACAGGTAGTTTTGATGGCAGTCCTACAGGTAGTTTTGATGTCAGTCATACAGGTAGTTTTGATGTCAGTCCTACAGGTAGTTTTGATGTCAGTCATACAGGTAGTTTTGATGGCAGTCCTACAGGTAGTTTTGACGTCAGTCCTACAGGTAGTTTTGATGTCAGTCCTACAGGTAGTTTTGATGTCAGTCCTACAGGTAGTTTTGATGTCAGTCCTACAGGTAGTTTTGATGTCAGTCCTACAGGTAGTTTTGGTGTCAGTCCTACAGGTAGTTTTGATGTCAGTCCTACAGGTAGTTTTGACGTCAGTCCTACAGGTAGTTTTGATGTCAGTCCTACAGGTAGTTTTGACGTCAGTCCTACAGGTAGTTTTGATGTCAGTCCTATAGGTAGTTTTGATGTCAGTCCTACAGGTAGTTTTGATGTCAGTCCTACAGGTAGTTTTGATGGCAGTCCTACAGGTAGTTTTGATGTCAGTCCTACAGGTAGTTTTGATGTCAGTCCTACAGGTAGTTTTGATGTCAGTCTTACAGGTAGTTTTAACAGCAGTCCTACAGGTAGTTTTGGTGTCAGTCATACAGGTAGTTTTGATGTCAGTCCTTCAGGTAGTTTTACAGCAGTCCTACAGGTAGTTTTGATGTTAGTCCTACAGGTAGTTTTGATGTCAGTCCTACAGGTAGTTTCGATGTTAGTCCTACAGGTAGTTTTAACAGCAGTCCTACAGGTAGTTTTGATGTCAGTCCTACAGGTAGTTTTGATGTTAGTCCTACAGGTAGTTTTGATGTCAGTCCTACAGGTAGTTTTGACAGCAGTCCTACAGGTAGTTTTGACAGCAGTCCTACAGGTAGTTTTGATGTCAGTCCTACAGGTAGTTATATAGCCTACTGGCCTCGCGTCTCGCTCTTCGCCATACTGAGATATATCTTTATCTCCAGTACCTACTGTACTTCATTAACGAAAACAATGCACCCATGCACTTGACCAGGCCCCGCCCCAGTGTCCCCCTATAAGACACAGGACATGGTCATACTCGCCCTTCCTCTTTTTTGTTTCCATCATGGACGATGCAGTGCACTCCATGAACTAGTTGTTATGAAATGCAGAAGGAAATTGAACAATGTTGGGTTTTCGCCGGAGATTCGCCAGCCCCTGGAATCTTCTCGGCACGTTCTAACAGCGCATCGGGCCTGTCCTGGGGTTTCCTCGTCTTCTGACAGCGGATCGAGGGACGTCGCGCGGCGGCTAGCTGTCGGGCTAGGTCACGCCCAGGTAGGGCCTGCGCCGCCAGGCGTAAATGCTGGCGTTAGTGATACTGCTCGTTGTCCCGTGAGACAACCGAGTTGTGTATTGGCGCAAGGGGCAGGATATCTGGGTAAACGTTGTCGTTTTCCCGGCTATCCTGGAGCGCGCGGCTAATGCTAAATGCTACGATGCTGGGTTACTGTTCCTTTGATTCCCTGCTGAGGAGGTCTTCCCTCCACTTAACCATTCATGCTGACGGTCAATCGGTGTCTAATGTTGGGGGTTTAACAGGGGCTTGTTTACCTTTTCATGGGTGGATGGGCTGAGGCCTAGGGTGGTGTGCTTTTTGTGAATCTATGAATTGTGTGCGGGACTGGTGTTGCTCTGGTCTGCATCCCCTTAACATTGTGTGTATGGGCTAGCCCATTCTGTGGTGTGTTGGTGGAGTTTTAGTTAATTTATTCATTTACCCCTTCATGGGTGCACACCACAGTGGAGGTTGCTGCATTCCTACTAGTGAGGCAGTGCTTCACTAGTAGTCGTTTTTGTATGCTGTGGCTATATCCTCTTGTCATGTGGGGTTTGAGGGCGTTACGTTGTTCAACCACCCTCTTGTGAAGCGTTTCCTGCTTGGCGCTCGGCGTCTTAAGCCGGTGGAACGTTCTCTGTCTCCAAGTTGGGACCTCCAACTGGTCCTCGGCCGGTTGTCTGAGGCCCCGTTTGAGCCTCTTGAGCAGGTGTCTTTGGAACAGCTGTCTTCAAGACTGCATTCCTGCTGGCCATCACCTCCGCTAAGCGTGTGGGTGAGCTGTGTGCTCTCTCGGTGCGGCCTGAGTGCTTGTTTATTTGTGTCAATAGCGGTGCGACTCTGAGGCCTAATCCAGTCTTCGTGTTTGCTACACGTTGGCTGGGCTGGCCCCACCTGGGGGTGTCAGGGCACACTCCACTCGTGGAGTGGCGGCCTCTGCCGCCTTGTTAGGGGGGGCCTCGGTGGAGGACGTCTGTGCTGCGGCCTCCTGGTCCTCCCTGGGTCCCTTCGTTAGGTTTTACCTCATGGACATAACTGGGGGTTCTGTCTCCCAGGCGGTTCTGAGGTCTGGGACCTCCCCTGCGTCCCGCCCTTCGGTGGATTAGCAGGGGTGTGTGGGTGTGTGCCACGGGGTGATGTGTCACATGTGGTCCCGCCTGTGCTGTGCGTTTTTAGGGGTCTCTAGTTCCCTCTTTTTTCGCACTTTGGTGGAGTTGACTGCCGCCCCCTCTTCACTAGGAAGGGCGGGTGGACGGGACTCCCCTCCCCCCTGGTGGTAGGGCTTGCAGGTCCTCAGGGGGTACATTTGTCGGGCCACGCATCCGCTCTGCCCCATATCTCAGTATGGCGAAGAGCGAGACGCGAGGCCAGTAGGCTACATAACGAAAGGTTATAACTATAACCTAGTTATATGAGTACTGGCTGAGCGTCTCGCTCTTAGCGCGCCCTGAGGTCCCTTGGTTGGGTTTTCTATGATGGAAACTTTTCCCCGAGGAAGGGCGAGTATGGCCATGTCCTGTGTCTTATAGGGGGACACTGGGGCGGGGCCTGGTCAAGTGCATGGGTGCATTGTTTTCGTTAATGAAGTACAGTAGGTACTGGAGATAAAGATATATCTCAGTGAGGCGAAGAGCGAGACGCTCAGCCAGTACTCATATAACTAGGTTATAGTTATAACCTTTTGTTTTGATGTCAGTCCTACAGGTAGTTTTGATGTTTGATGTCAGTCCTACAGGTAAATGGCTGCTTTTTTATATAGCGCTTTTATCCAAAGCGCTTTACAATTTGTTACTCACATTTTACCCATTCACTCACGCATTCACACACCGACGGCGGAGGCAACCATGCAAGGTGCCAACCTGCTCATCGGGAGCAATTAGGGGTTAAGTGTCTTGCTCAAGGACACATCGACACGCTACCCGGGAGGAGCGGGAATCGAACCGGGAACCTCCGGATTGCCAGACGACTGCTCTACCTCCTGAGCCACTGTCGCCCCCAAGGTAGTTTTGATGTCAGTCCTACATGTAGTTTTGATGTCAGTCCTACATGTAGTTTTGATGTCAGTCCTACAGGTAGTTTTGATGTCAGTCCTACAGGTAGTTTTTACAGCAGTCCTACAGGTAGTTTTTACAGCAGTCCTACAGGTAGTTTTACAGCAATCCTACAGGTAGTTTTAACAGCAGTCCTACAGGTAGTTTTGCAGCAGTCCTACAGGTAGTTTTGATGTCAGTCCTACAGGTAGTTTTGATGTCAGTCCTACAGGTAGTTTTACAGCAGTCCTATATGTAGTTTTGACAGCAGTCCTACAGGTAGTTTTGATGTCAGTCCTACAGGTAGTTTTAACAGCAGTCCTACAGGTAGTTTTGATTTCAGTCCTACATGTAGTTTTGATTTCAGTCCTAGTAGTTTAACAGCAGTCCTACAGGTAGTTTTGATGTCAGTCCTACAGGTAGTTTTGACAGCAGTCCTACAGGTAGTTTTGATGTTAGTCATACAGGTAGTTTTGATGTCAGTCCTACAGGTAGTTTTGATGTCAGTCCTACAGGTAGTTTTGATGTTAGTCCTACAGGTAGTTTTGACAGCAGTCCTACAGGTAGTTTTTACAGCAGTCCTACAGGTCGTTTTGATGTCAGTCCTACAGGTAGTTTTGACAGCAGTCCTACAGGTAGTTTTGATGTCAGTCCTACATGTAGTTTTGATGTCAGTCCTAGTAGTTTTACAGCAGTCCTACAGGTAGTTTTTACAGCAGTCCTACATGTAGTTTTGATGTCAGTCCTACAGGTAGTTTTGACAGCAGTCCTACAGGTAGTTTTGATGTCAGTCCTACAGGTAGTTTTGACAGCAGTCCTACAGGTAGTTTTGATGTCAGTCCTACAGGTAGTTTTAACAGCAGTCCTACAGGTAGTTTTGATGTCAGTCCTACATGTAGTTTTGATTTCATCCTAGTAGTTTAACAGCAGTCCTACAGGTAGTTTTGATGTCAGTCCTACAGGTAGTTTTGACAGCAGTCCTACAGGTAGTTTTGATGTTAGTCATACAGGTAGTTTTGATGTCAGTCCTACAGGTAGTTTTGATGTCAGTCCTACAGGTAGTTTTGATGTTAGTCCTACAGGTAGTTTTGACAGCAGTCCTACAGGTAGTTTTTACAGCAGTCCTACAGGTAGTTTTGATGTCAGTCCTACAGGTAGTTTTGACAGCAGTCCTACAGGTAGTTTTGATGTCAGTCCTACATGTAGTTTTGATGTCAGTCCTAGTAGTTTTACAGCAGTCCTACAGGTAGTTTTTACAGCAGTCCTACATGTAGTTTTGATGTCAGTCCTACAGGTAGTTTTGACAGCAGTCCTACAGGTAGTTTTGATGTCAGTCCTACAGGTAGTTTTGACAGCAGTCCTACAGGTAGTTTTGATGTCAGTTCTAAAGGTCGTTTTGACAGCAGTCCTACAGGTAGTTTTTGCAGCAGTCGTACAGGTAGTTTTCTTTTTTTTAATTATTATTATAATATTAATATCTGTGTAATAAAAATATTTGTGTCCATCTTATTATCTGTGGTTTCCCATTTTTTTTTTTTTTTATATATATTTTTTTTTATAATTTTTTAAACAAACACATAAACATAAACATAACAACATAAAATTAGATATACAAGCATTAATTAACAGTGCACATCCAATGAAATTACCATTTAAATAAATGTATTATACAAGATATACACCTAATACTATCTAATACCCTACACACATACTCTCCAGTGTGCGAACCATACCATGATTTCCGGGGGAGCTCCCGGGTGTGAAAAAAAAAAAAAAAAAAGCTCAGATCGCTTTTTCCTGGGTCTAGCGACTGCCGCAAAAACGCGAGGCGCGGCGCTGGGAAAAGGAACGCGCCGGCAGCGTCTGTGGCATAGAAATGAATGACAGACAGGAGCTGACAACTCATAAAACGTCCCCGGTCGACACGGGCCCTATTAGGCTATAGGTATGAGCAGAGTCATAGAATATGACTCTGGGTATGAGTAACGTTACAGAACCACACATAGTCCACACCACACAGGTCTGCAGGCATGATGGAGACGCACATATTAAAATACACATGCTCAGATTAACCCCTCTGATCCAACACTAAAATTCACACACAACAGTCCTATTTACACATAAACACACGGATGAACCAATACCGAACAACAAGTCCACGACCAAACACATCGAGTCTAACATTATTATAGTAGTAGGCAAATGCAACATTATCGCCACCGACCTGATGGTGAAGATTTGCCCAATTCTCAAAATCTGCATGTGACAGAAGTAGTCCCCGCAGCAGGCTGCTTCGCATTCTTTGTAAAACCAAAATTGGTTAGAAGGCTTACTTCTTTGATATTTCATTTAACTTTCGACATTACGCTTGTTTGATGAAGTTTGATTTGTGCCTGCAGGCTGCAGAGCCGCCACGCTCCGAATGGTAAACGCAAGAATAGCATGTTACGAGTAGGGTATATCTGCAATGCCGATATAGGCTATATCTGCAGTGCATATTTATGCTATTGTCTATTACAGTGAATTAGTGCGCAAATCATTAATGATACATCAAAATAGCATAATTTTATTATTATACACGATGATGATACAGATAATTACAGAACAATTAGAAATGCATGGCAAAAATAGCATTTATTTTCAGTAATTTAGAGACCCCCCAAAAATTCACAAATCATGTTTTCAGGGGAGCTGATGTCTGATCTAGGGGAGCCATGGCTGCCCCAGCTCCCCCATGATTTGCACCCTGATGCTCTCGCTCGCTCACCCCCCCCCGGGCCCCCCCTTGGATAATCCATCCATTATCATTCACTCCTAACCAGGCACTACCATTCATATGCTAGCTTTTATTCTCTCCACCACTTCTGACCACATTGTAATTTTGGATTCACTGAGACCCAAAATTCTTGCTGTAGATATTTCTAGATAAATCACATCGAGATATGTAAGAATCCAGACCTTCCGGCACATCTTTTCCGGTTGAAACCATTGTGATGCTATCAGCTTTTTAGCCGCTGTGATACCAGATAAAACCAATCTCTTTAGCTGTATAGGGACTGCAAACTCAAAAACATCATTCAACAGTAATACAGAGGGGTGTACAGGTATGTTCAGAGTTAAGAGATTTGATAATTGCTGGGTCACTTCTTTCAAGAATATCTTAACTGGTGGGTAATCCCAGTACATGTGCATAAATGTCCCCTCATCCCCATTTGTACATAAGGAGCATCTGGAGTCTTGTTTAAGACCCATTCTGTTCAGTCTTATAGGAGTCAGGTATGTCCTGTGAATATAGTTAAGATTGATTTGTTGATGGTCCTGGTTACGTGACGCAAGTCGAACATTTGCCCAGGCTTCTTGCCAATCAAAATGTATTTCCAGGTCTGGTATATCCCTCCTCCAGACTGAGTCTAGGTGGAGGATTTCATACGAGGACATTAGTAATTGATGATAAAAATCTGATACAAAACCTCTCGAAGTCTCTCTTTCATAGAAGAATTTGTGGTATCTGTGGTGTTCAATTGGTATCCTTAATGGGACACCATGAGCCTTCAAACATAACAATAGCTGTGCGTAAAAATAATATGTGGAACTGGTGAGATTACATTTTTTGTGTATTTCCTCATAACTACAAAAACCCTGTTTGTTGAAAACATCTCCTAATGTGTGTATGCCCTGCTTTTCCCATCTAGGGAATCTTATAGGTCGTTTTCCAATCAGGAGTACATTGTTATTGAATAAGGGAGTATGATTATGCCATTTCTGTGGGTTAGAATATTTTTTTTGTGTTTCACGCCATATCCGGATCGCATGAGTAATAATGGGGCCAAATTTCAGTTTGCATTGCTTAATTGATAATTTGGTGTATACTATGTCCTGCAGTCTATGTGGTGCTACTATATTTACTTCTAAATTTCTCCAGGATACTGATGCTTGGGGATCAAACCATGTTGTCAGTGGTCTTAAAGTGTACGCCTTAAAATAGTGGAAAAAATCTGGAAATGCCATACCTCCGTCGGCTTTTTTTCTCTGTGCGGTGGATCTTTTTTCCCAAATTCATATTCCCTAATGCCAAATAAATATCAACAATGTTCAAATACACTCACATCACACCAAACACACACACGCATGTTATTGAGATTAATCCACATCTGGCAAACCAACCCTTGGCAGAGTGTGTTTACTGTAAACAGTATAGGTTATTCCATATAGACCAGTGTACGCATGCATCAATGTGGCAAAAGGAACGTAATCCTGGTCAGAACAACAGGGCAGACTACAATATTTGCATTTGTTAGCCATGCTAGCGATCTAAACAATCAATCCATGCCAAAGCTAGATATGTAAAAGGCGAAAGACTGATTTGGCTAAATGACATCCAGCTGTTTTCGTTTGAAACTACTTTTAGTCAGGGGAGTGTCATGGTTTCTCCATAGAGCCCGCAAAGTTTCTTCCCCTTCGGATGTATATATTTTTTATGATCTCTTTTTACTACACAGTTCTGTATATCTGTTTGTCCTGTATGTCCTGATGAATTGAAAATGGGGGACCCCGATGTAAACAAGACGAAAGTATTTTTCGGTCTGCATCCTCTTAGCAGTTTGTTTTGTATTGAGCCGTAGGCCTACTGTATTTTACCCATTCTGCAATCTGTTAATAAAGTTTTCAATCAATCAATCAACGCCCCTTGTACTTTTTTTCAGTGACTCAGTTGGTATTGCTGATTGGCTCGATTACGGTATGTTTGCAAACAGCGAACGGGTCTATAATGCACGTTAAACAGGAAGTGACTCATTGCATGTCTGATTTTGATTACATTTGACAACTATGAGAGCTCTATTCTCATGAACTAAAACACCAACTACTTTAATCAACGGCTTGGATTAGGGACGTGGTGACAGAAGGTGGATTGATTTTACAGAATCAAGTGAATTATTGCAAATACATTTTCTAACAAATACCCACCGTTCAATTAAAACAATAACAGACAGCTGTCATCTTCTGGTTAAGATTAAAGATTATTCTCAAAGCTAACAGCACACAAACTGTCTTTAATGCCATTTGCAGGTTCTTGGTATCTAGGGCCATCTATGGATCTCAGGGAGTGTATTCCCAGTGTCAGAGATAGTGTGTCTGTTACTAGGCTTGAGTAAATTGTGAGGAAACAAAGGAGAATATAAATTATGATTTTTCTTTGCATCTTTGACAGTGAATAACACCATGCTAAAAATGACCAGACATGAAAAACTGAGCTGATTCAGCACCTTCTTGAGATCCTGTGTACAAAAAATCTAAGAAAATTAATAAAGGGAAGATGATTAAACATAATGTTTTGTAGATACAGTATTGAATTCTGCCATTGAAATGTTATTATATATAGAATACCAGGCCTATAAATGACCTTATTATAGCCAACTTGCACATCTATGGATCGGGCCAAATCTCCTCTTTCAAATGGCAGATTTCAATTTGGATTTAGTGTCTCCAGGCGTGCAGCAAGAACCGTGAATGAAATCTACTGTATGTACAGTTCCATTCTTATAATGGATATGGCTCCGCCATTTTAGATCGGATTGCAATGAAGATTGTTGCTAATTGTTCACAGAAGGTAGACACACTAACTGCGCTTCAATCTATGCCAATAACGTTCAGTTTTGTGATAGAGAATCCAGAGAAATAAGAGAAATAAAAAAAATTCATACAGAAGTAATTTGCTTGCAGGAGGAAGCTGGAATCGGCTGGGAATGGTAGTTTTTCTAAATGTCAACACTCATTGAGAGCTCTGGATGCCCTCTCCTCATATGACTACAATAGGCGACGTGCCGCTAATTCAAAATGGCGGATATTCGCAATCATTAAGACATTCCATAAACTAAAATCTCACTAATAACACTATAATAACTATTGGTAAACAAACGTATAACTGAAAATATACACTATGACTGCTGTTGTGACATGGTTAGGGTATTTACTCTTGGATACATTTGAGAAAAAAAACGCTACTTACAGTAATAGGCCATAAGGTGAAGCCTGTTATCGTTTCATCCCGTTCCCACCTCAGGGGACTACGCATTTTCTGGGTGAAAGATATATTGGTGTAGATTTAGGAATAAAAAGTTCTCCATTTAGAATCCACCCGGTTTTGCGCAATTATAATTTTAAAGTCAGGACTAGATCTTTCCTCGCGAATGGATACTTGGTCATTGCGTAGTTATATTTGGTGTAATTGGAGCTCTGTCACGTGTCTTGCGCTCGACCAATAGCAGCCTCTGTGTTGCCAGGATACGGCCGTCGGACGACAACAAATATGACATCCACGGAGTAACGTTAGATCTCGACGAGTACAGAAGAGGATGAAAATGGACAAAACACCTTCTAAAGTTTGCAAAAAGGTTTCTAAACAATGTTATATGTATCTCACATCCGTTCAGAAAGAATGTGTACAAGATTTTACACCGACACGGTGGGATACATATAGAAACTGTGTTGAACGGTGGCTTAACCTAGGAAAAGAGGAAAGAGTCTTGGGATAGGTCAGTTACTATAGAAATACTATGTATAAGGCGGCTAAGTGGCGCAGTGGGCAAGGCGCTCGCCACTGACGGGTTCGAACCCACTAACGGGTTCGAGCCCAGCTCTCGGCGTTGCTTCCGGCTTGGCTGGTCGTTCATACTAATACAATTGGCAGTGTTAGAGGGTGGGAAAGCCGGTGGGTGGGGATCGGACGTTGTGGACGGCGACTCCTACAGGTCGGTTGGTGCGCCTGTACAGCAGAATCAGGAAGTATCGGGGGCAGCGTGAGCCTCCCACGCGTTACTCCTCGCCACTGAGAGATCGCGCTGTGCAGGTGAAAAGATGCGACGGCTGCCTCCTCGTGTACCGGAGGGGACGCGTGAATATTAAAGGCAACCAACTTGTGTTCAGCTTTTCTCTGATTGGCCACGACCCCACGCCGCTAGCCCGCCCCCTTTTGCCGCGAGTGGCAGGAACCTTCAAGTTCCCTCGTGCAAAATAAATCTGGTAGTTGGTTTATGACGTTAATTAATAATAAACACTGTTAGGACTCTTAATAATAAACACTGTTAGGACTATCTGACTCTTAATAATAAACACTGTTAGGACTATCTGACTCTTACTAATAAACACT
Source organism: Notolepis coatsorum (assembly GCF_963971535.1). Classification (NCBI taxonomy): domain Eukaryota; kingdom Metazoa; phylum Chordata; class Actinopteri; order Aulopiformes; family Paralepididae; genus Notolepis; species Notolepis coatsorum. The sequence goes on from NW_028171293.1 coordinate 93,725, forward strand.
GTTAGGACTATAAACACTAGGACTATCTGACTCTTAATGATAAACACTGTTAGGGCGATCTCGATTCACGCGTCATTACTGTAACTAGAAACTCTGGGTGTCACTGTACATCAGTGTGGAACTGTACGCTGTAACGTTATGCGTTATTTCGCGTTTTTAACGTCATAAACCAACTACCAGATTCACTCGTAACTACATCCGTGGAGGCTGCTGAAGCGCCAGCGGGGCGAAGCGGTGGTTTGTCCCCGGCTTCCGTGCGCCGCCGCCGGCTTGACTCAGTTCAGCTCCAGCAGCAGCGGCCGTGCTCCATTGTAGAAGCCCTTCAATGACAGAGCTCTCATGATGTAAAGTAGCGATTTTTATTGTTTTGGCGCGAACGGCCTGGGTTTGGGGAATTGCTGGAGACCAGCGAGGATGCGTCGGTCTCTGCATGCCCGATGGAAACTGAGGATATCATGGAAGAGGCAGACGGATTCTTGTTTGAAGGCCCTGTGGAGACGAGTATCCCTCCTCTCCAGGTAACACTGGAGGGGGGAGAAATGTCTCCTTGGGGCGCCTTGTTCGAGGATGTCGGGGAACCACCTCGGCCTCATCGGCAGGATGCCCTGCTATCAGCCACATCAGACTGTGGCTCCTCAACCGGTCGAAGCCTGCTGCATGTGAGGGATGCGGGTTCGGTGGAGGACGGTCAGCAGGGGGAACTGCGGGCTTTGTTCCCCGAGCTCATGGCGGTAGCTGCCGCTGCAAACGGCATGCCGCTGCCGCAGCCATTGCCTGCTCCTGCCCCCGATGATCTCATAGGTCATCTCTGGCAGCGTCGCCCGGTGAGAGGGGTGGACGTTGTCTACCCATTTTTCCCCTCAATGGGGGCCTATGTTCGTCGGGGCCAGGTGGTGTCTCACATCATGGGACTTACCCCCGCCTACGTACCAGTTACACGGGTGGCGGGGTTGGTCGAAGGTATGAGAGAGGGCGTGCCACGGCTTGATAGGCCGATGGCCGCTCTCCTCTGTCCGGATGTGGTGTGGGAGCCGTTATGCAAGCCGGTTCTCCAAGGAAAATCGGACTAGGCGATTGGCATATTGGGGTGACCAGTCATTTGTCGCTGGTACACAGTCGCTGGCTGCTGCTTCTAACATCGCGCAGCTGGCTAGATTTGTATCGGGGATAATGACGGGCGGCACGGAACTGACCGAGGTACAACGCGATCAGATCACCCAGGCGGCAGGAGCTGTACTGCATCTTACCCAGGTGCAGGCCATAGCCTCTGGGAAAGTGCGCGCCCTGGCTACCCTGAACCAGCGCCACCTTTGGCTGGAGCAGGCTCGAGTGCCAGAGAAGAAGAGAGCCCCTCTTCTGACGGCCAACCTCTCCGATGCTGGACTATTCGGGAAGGCCCTGCAGCTGATGACCTCAACGTGCAGAGAGATGGCAGAGGAGCGATCCGTGCTCCAACCCCATTTTCCGCCTCCCGTCCTTGCCGGTGGAGTCAGAAGGCTTCCACGACGTCGAGCTCCCTCCGTCGTGCCTACCACTGCCTCCGCCGCCACTGCTGGCCCCTCCAAGAAGGCCAGGAGGAGAGACAGTGTTTCTGCTGCCGCCGGCCCATCCACGACCGGAGGAGACGGTAGGGAACGACGTGACCAGCAGCCGATTAACTATCGTCCCTCCGGGGCTTCTCGGGGTGGCAAAACCCGAACGGCTCGAGGCAGCAGACGCCGCTAAGTGACTTTTTCCCCCTGTGGTCCCCTCTATACCCTCCCCGGCCCTCTCATGATTATTTTGTGCCCAAATAAATAAAAAGTCCCCTTAAAGGGGGACTATATTATTGGCCAAACAAACTGTGTGTTTCTTCAACAATACATATGATGAGGTTGCGAAATGTGAATCTGCATTGTTACATTGAGGGATGAGTCACGTTGTGTTATGAGATTAAGCAAGGTCTGCAAGCATACATTCAGTCATAGAAAGGTTCTATTTTAGCCTGTCGCTCCACATGCAGGTAGAAGCTGGTTGTATGATCTGTTGCTTGAGCAAAGTAATGTTGATCCACAACACTGTTGTATTAGTTGCAGTAATACTCGTATACACACGTTCCACGGCCTAGCCGTTATACTCTCTGTCAGTGTTTTTCTATGTACAACATAGAAAGCGGGTGTAGGATTCACACACACACGACTTGTTTTTGTTATAAATCCTGTTCACAGTCTGTGGGTAACGGGCATTGTATTAGCTTACACTATACATTAGCATTCTACCAAAGGTCTCAAAATGCTACAGTTGTTATTGTGTGTAGGGAAAAGGGTTTTTTGTGAGGGGGTGCCGAATAAACCCCTCCTTCCCACTTGCTTGGTTTTAGGGGATTTTTTCTCATTTCTGCTGAGCCAGTCAGGGCCGTTCAACGACTTGGCAGGGGAGGGGGGGGGGGGGGGGAGGGTTGTCCTGACACGGCTCCTATTACAAACAGGAGTCGTGTGCGGGGTTTCCCCCGTCATAGCATATACGTTGCTATGACGACGGCTTCCGTGAGTTAAGATCTTTACGTAAGGTCTGTGGTGTTAAAGTGTCGGGTTAGAGCGTAGGGCTTACGGGTCTGCTACGCTCGATTTTATGTGTAAACTTGAGTCAGTTGGTCATGTCTTTTTCATACTACGACTCATGTGGGAAGGCTTTCTGGGAAATTTCGGTCTATACTCTCTAAATAAGGGGTGACTGGATGTAAAAATGTAAACAGTTTTTACTCCCGGCTGTGCAGCTTGGGTTTATGCTGTTGATGCTTCTTTCTTTGTTATTAGAAAGAGTTGGGGTTAGGATGCATCTCACCCCTCTTGTCGTTCCCCTGGGCGCCTTGGGGATTCAATGAAAGGTCTAAATAGCCTGTTATTGATGTGGATATGCCCCACGCACACATAGTGTTAGCTCGGGATGTTCTGTTGGACATTAAGCAACTGACTGGCGCGCCTTGGTTGCTTGGGGTTAAAACAGCGTTTTTATAAAGCAACTGGGATGGGGGTTTTTCCTCTTCCGACGACCTGTGTGGTTGTCGACGGATTCTCGTTCATATCGGGGGATGATGACGGAATGGATCTGAACATACGTAGAAGGGTCTCACGCCCTGGGGGTGGGCCACCGGGCGCGGATCGCACCGCACGTCTGGGTGGCGCCTTCTTTTCGTGTTTGAGATCAACACGCATATCTGCCCCTTCTCCAGGAGTTGGCATGTCGGCGTGGTTAGGGCACGGGACTGGTTCTGGTCACGCTGGTCCGGATCAGTTAAACCCGTTGTCCGCCGGGGATGCAGATCTGCTGTTCTGGTACCCTGAGGGACTTGGGCTTTTTCCAGGGGGAGAAATGCCAGGTCGGTCCGGGTGTCACAGGGTTAGGCGCTATGGAGACCCTTGTTGGGTACGTTGTATTCTACACTGTCGTAATGGCTTACGGCCGTGCCAACCTGTACACGCCCGATCTCGTCAGATCTCGGCCGCTACGCAGGTTGGTCTTGGTTAGTACTTGGTTGGGAGACCTCCTGGGAATACCAAGTACGGGGTGCTTGGGGCTGGTTCTCCATTTCTTTCGCTCTTCTCTTACGCATGGCGAAGAGGGGCCTGTTGGGGTGGTCTTTGACCTCCTCGGGGGACCCTGTGCTCCCCGTATCGCCGGGCCCGGTCCGAAGTAATGTTTTCGTTGACCCGTAGGCCCGGGATAACCCTGTTGGAGACTGAAACAGTAGTAGTGCCGCAGGTTTTGGAGTTTTTTCCTGAGGGGTTATGGGACCAACCACTGCATAGGCCGGTAACGACTGGGTGGTTGGTTCTCTGGTGTGTCGGTGCAGTGTAAACTCCCGGGTTGCCCGGTTGAGTGTGCCCCTGCACGTTTATGACGTCTGCCAATCGTGTCAGCCTTCGCTTTGAGGGAGGCTTTGTCATGGTGGTCGACAACTCCAGCATACGCCCCTTCCGCCGGGGCGGCTGTTTTCAGCTGACCCCTCTGGCGCCTGTCTCGTCCGCAGTCTCCAGGCTCGGGTTAACAGCCTGTTGCCTGGTTTTTCCCCGGTGCGCTGCCTGCTTCCGTGGTAAGCCTTTGATTCTTACGGCCATGCTGACTGCCTGTACTGCAGGGTCAGTGTGCCAGGCGGTGTGCTATTGGGGGGACAGGGCCCGCTCTGGTGAGGGGCCTTTGTCCAAATACGCTGGCGATGTGGGGGGCGGGGTCACTGAGTGACCACCTGGTGGGATCTTGATGCTGGCATCATGGACTTCTCCGGGCCCCCGTTTTCCAGGGGGTCCAGTCCCTTTGGTGGGTCTGGGTCTTCCTTCGCACTCCGCTGCTACGGCCTTGCCACGGGGTTGGGGTTGCTCTTGACCCCGTGATTCTGGGGGCAGTAACGAGGTCATTTCTTTTGTTCGTTCCCGGGTGGCATGCGGGTTGTGCGTGTGGGTAGTCGTGGGGTCAGGCCACGGTCTGCTCACCCTGTGCGTTGAGTTGCTTGAGTGCCTCTTCGCACGGTCGGGTCCGTCGCCTTCCCGTGATCCCCCAGTAGGGGGGGTGCCCTCCATTAGGGGGGGTCGGGGGGGCTCGGTCCTCCCTGATCTGATGGTTGTGGGGGGCCTTCAGCGGGGTGTATTTGTCGGCCGATGGCTCTCGCTCGGCCTCCCTTGTGCGTGAGTGACGCCGAGCGAGAGCCGTTACGATACAGAACGTTGGGTTATAACTATAACCAAGTTCTGTTAGTAGTGGTGACGCTCGGCGTCCGCCGCCGCTGCAGCCCTTGATCTCGCCTTGTGGTGAAAGCTTGGGAAGGAGGCGAGTAGATGGCCACACACCTGCTTATGAAGGTAAGCTAATGAGGGGTGTGGTCAGACGAATATTGCGATAAAGGTACATTGTGGAATTTTATTCAGTGCGCGTGCACAAGCGAGGTACAGTGCGTGAGTGACACCGAGCGTCACCATTACTAACAGAACTTGGTTATAGTTATAACCCAACGTTCTGTATCGTAACGGCTCTCGCACGGCGTCACTCACTAATGATTCATTACGGTATAAATTAGGTTAACTGGAGCAGGGGGACCCTGATGGAAACAAGACAAACGTCTTTTTCAGGTCTGCATCCCCTTGCAATCTGTTAAAAAAAACTATGTATAGAAACATTTCAAGGCTAAAACCACAGGGATTCTATTGTGACTCGCCATGCATTTCTAATAATATTCCACTACAGAAATGTTATGGTAAATCACTACAGTGTGGTAAATCCCTAGTGTGTACAAAAACAAATAGCTATAGATAATGTTGATGACGGTATAAAAGTAGAGGGTGTCTCACTGTGGTCTGTCCTGGTGAAGGAGGGGTGCCGGTGTGTCCTGGTGAAGGAGGGGTGCCGGTCTGTCCTGGTGAAGGAGGGGTGCCGGTGTGTCCTGGTGAAGGAGGGGTGCCGGCGGGAACCTTGCTTTCGCGCCGGTGAGCTGGGGGTGAGACAGGTAAACAATTAAAAACAAGGTTACTATTACAGTTAACTAAAACAAATTTTTTTTTATTTAATTAAATAAAAAAGATTAAAAAAATATTACAATTAAATACAAAAATTACTAAAACTAAAACTAAACTAAAACCAAAACTAAAACCAAAGCTGACTATTTGTCAGCAGCATTAGGAGGCCTTAGAGACTGGTGTTTAAAGAGACTGGGATGCCTGGGCCCTCATTCATCAACGTGTCTTACACACAGATTTGTGCTTAACCTGTGCGTACGACCATTTCTAAGCAAAGAGTGGGATTCATCAATTTCAACTTGAACTTGACTCCGTGCTTATATTTACGCACAGCTCGGAGCACACTTAGCTGATGCCCAGTGGTAGAATATATTATTACAACAAGGAAATGAGCTTCTGTGCATTAGTTTCAACACTGGCATGTTCTGTATGAACCGTAATTCATTATAGTTCATTGTAAAATAGCAACAGTAGTGTAATTATGGTCAAAACCCTATAAATAGCATTTGGAATAATAGATCTTTCTCTCAGAATGAATGCAGCATGGTTTATATAGCGTTATCGGAATATACGGGGTGTACTGACTGACTGCCCTCCGCGTAGCTCAACTCGTTATTATTTTGCGCACAGACCGCAGAAACACGGGAACGTTTTGATTATATTTAAAAGGCTTTACGTTAAACGAAACAAGTGGAATTTCGAAGCTGTAAGCAGAATACAAGTCATATGAACACCCACGATATAGTGTTCTTCCCCCTTTTTACTGTATAAGAAAGAATAAAAAACACATTGCAATGACACCAGGGTGTATGTGTATTACAAAACCCTTGCAATAATGTGTCTTAAATGAATGAAAAGCATACATGCTCTGGACACAGAGCATATCGTGTGGGTGATATGACTTGTATTATGCTTACAGAATTCCACGTATTTAGTTTTACAATGTCAAAGCCTTTTAATATAAATCAAAACGTTCTCGTATTTCTGCAATCTATGTGCAAAATAATAACGAGTTGTGTTCTAACAAAGAACATATTACATGCTGGTATGCTGATAGAGTAAACTATTATATGAATATGATATGATATAAGGTATACACTGGTCCGTCGCATACACTGGTATGCGCAAGTTACTGTTGCATAATGTAGGCTATGGCTGCTATTATATGTAATTCATATAGGCTACCTAATAGTATATGATTTTTAGAGGCATCTATTTTGTTGTCGGTAATACCGACAACAAAATAGATGCCTCTAAAAATCATATAGCCAATCGAACACAACTAATAAAGGCATTCATATTACAGCACGGTTATAATGACACACAACCAACGCCAAACAGTGGTCAACGAACGGTCTTTATTAGTATTTTGAGCTGTCCAGGCAGAATTGCAGCAATGGTCTTAGGGAGCCGTTGATATCTGACATCACCGTTTACAAGTCCGCCTTTTATTTATCCCATAACACGCGTTGTGTGTTCTTGGTTCGACAGCGCCTCAGTGAACAATCTCTGTGAAGTTTCTCAGAGTTCCGCTCGGGTCAGTCCATTATTTCACATCCCATGGGGGGTGTTTCATCACTTTCATGACCATATATGGATAATCATGCACGAGCATTGACGGTAGAACAAAGAGGTATTCATCAACACGGAGGAGCATAGGACCTGTGTACGCACGTGTGATGAATGCCGAATCCCTGTGCGTACGCTAGTTCTACATTCCGTGCTTACGTGTGGAAGTAGGTCAAGTTCTACGCACACGTTGATGAATGAGGGCCCTGGTGTTTAAAGAGACTGGGATGCCTGGTGTTTAAAGAGACTGGGATGCCTGGGCTCTCATTCATCAACGTGTTCTACGCACAGATCTGTGCTTACCCTGTGCGTACGATCATTTCTAAGCAAAGAGTGGGATTCATCAATTTCGATTTGAACTTGACTCCGTGCTTACATCTACGCACAGGTCAGACCAGGCGTACCTGGCGCCCAGTGGTAGAATATATTATTACAACAAGGAAATGAGCTTCTGTGCATAATAACACTGGCATGTTCTGTACGAACCGTAGTTCATTATAGTTCATTGTAAAATAGCAACAGTAGTGTAATTATGGTCAAAACCCTATAAATAGCATTTGGAATAATAGATCTTTCTCTCAGAATGAATGCAGCATGGTTTATATAGCGTTATCGGAATATACGGGGTGTAGGCTACTGACTGACTGCGCTCCGCGTAGCTTGATTGATTGATTGATTGAAAAGTTTATTAACAGATTGCAGAATGGGTACAGTACAGTACAGCTCAGTACATACAATTGTTAATTGGGGATGCAGACCAACTTTCGTCTTGTTTACATCAGGGTCCCCCATTTTCAATTCATCATAAATCATAAAGCTCAACTCGTTATTATTTTGCGCAGACCGCAGAAACACGGGAACGTTTTGATTATATTTAAAAGGCTTTACGTTAAACGAAACAAGTGGAATTTCGAAGCTGTAAGCAGAATACAAGTCATATGAATATAGTGTTCTTCCCCCTTTTTACTGTATAAGAAAGAATAGAAAATGCATTGCAATGACACCAGATAGTGGACAGACTATGTACAGTATATGATGGGATTCAAGTTCGCGTTTTTGTTGATCATAGGCATGCTGTCAGAGTATGATATCTTCAAACATTCTAGAACATTTGTCGTCACAGATCATGTCCTAATAGAACATAGGCTATGGCATGGATCGTGATATTGTGTGGACTGTAATTATTACTGTACCGGTACCACCCATTGTGACAACAGCCTTGTGAGTCCCGCACACAAACATGATGGAATTCAAGTTCATGTATTGAAAGGCAGGCTACATCATACATGCAGTGAGATTCATTGTTCTTGTATATGCTCTCTATTATTGTTTATATAGGCTACCCAATACTGACATCAAAATAGATTGTAGTATGCCTCTAGAAATCATATGCAGCAGGTAGAAAATTGACGGGAGATCCATCGCGATGTGGAATAAAATTGAGGAGAACTTTAATCCCTGGGTATTAATCAAACAACACGGGAAAAGGCAGTCATATTCCAGCGCGGTATTTATTAGTGTTTGCGCTGCCCAGGCAGCAATGGTTAATAGATATCATATCCGACATCACCGTAAGTGTACACGTCTGTCAGCCTGTCTCATGACACGCTTCCCTCGGCTTAGTCCATTTTTCCACATTTCATGGGTGTATTCCATTACCGTATATGGTTAATCGGGGCGTTTCTGGTATGCAAATACGTGAAAGCGTGCACGAGCCGTGGCGCAGAGCCAAGGTGGGATTCATCATGACAGGTGTGCGTAGAGCCTGCGTACGCACGTGTGATGAATCCCGACTTCCCTGTGCGTACACTAGTTCTACATTCCGTGCTTACGTGTGGAAATAGAACATGTTCTACGCACAAATTGATGAATGAGGGCCCTGGTGTTTAAAGAGACTGGGATGCCTGGTGTTTAAAGAGACTGGGATGCCTGGTGTTTAAAGAGACTGGGATGCCTGGTGTTTAAAGAGACTGGGATGCCTGGGCCCTCATTCATCAACGTGTTCTACGCACAGATCTGTGCTTACCCTGTGCGTACGATCATTTCTAAGCAAAGAGTGGGATTCATCAATTTCGATTTGAACTTGACTCCGTGCTTACATCTACGCACAGGTCAGACCAGGCGTACCTGGCGCCCAGTGGTAGAATATATTATTACAACAAGGAAATGAGCTTCTGTGCATAATAACACTGGCATGTTCTGTACGAACCGTAGTTCATTATAGTTCATTGTAAAATAGCAACAGTAGTGTAATTATGGTCAAAACCCTATAAATAGCATTTGGAATAATAGATCTTTCTCTCAGGATGAATGCAGCATGGTTTATATAGCGTTATCGGAATATACGGGGTGTAGGCTACTGACTGACTGCGCTCCGCGTAGCTTGATTGATTGATTGATTGAAAAGTTTATTAACAGATTGCAGAATGGGTACAGTACCAGGGGTGTAGCTCCAGATTCTGGGCCCCATGAAAGAATGTATTTGTAGGCCCCCAGTGAATGCGAGAGCGCGTAAACGCGCGAGCGAAAACATTTTGGCAATTTTTTTATTGATGAAAACGCATAATATGGTTTTTACCTATACATTCGGATCAGCAGTTCAGCACCTGCACTGTTGGTGGGTGAGCCTAGTAAAGGATGTCGCATTGCGTTCATCTTCAATGAATGGACCAATGCAATAGTCTACCAAAGCCCCCCCTCTCTCTCTATATCTCTCACACACACACACACACACACACACACACACACACACACACACACACACACACACACACACACACACACACACACACACACACACACACACACACACACACACACTTCAGAAACAAACATAGTATCAATGAGAGCATCAATAATACACCTGAGTGATGTCTAGTAAAAAAAAAAAAATTTTTTTTTTTTTTTTTTGGGGGGCCCCCTCAGTGCTGGGCCCTTGGAATCATCCTAAGCTACCCCCCCCCCAGCTACGCCCCTGTACAGTACAGTACAGCTCAGTACATACAATTGTTAATTGGGGATGCATCCAACTTTCGTCTTGTTTACATCAGGGTCCCCCATTTTCAATTCATCATAAATCATAAAGCTCAACTCGTTATTATTTTGCGCAGACCGCAGAAACACGGGAACGTTTTGATTATATTTAAAAGGCTTTACGTTAAACGAAACAAGTGGAATTTCGAAGCTGTAAGCAGAATACAAGTCATATGAATATAGTGTTCTTCCCCCTTTTTACTGTATAAGAAAGAATAGAAAACGCATTGCAATGACACCAGATAGTGGACAGACTATGTACAGTATATGATGGGATTCAAGTTCGCGTTTCTGTTGATCATAGGCATGCTGTCAGAGTATGATATCTTCAAACATTCTAGAACATTTGTCGTCACAGATCATGTCCTAATAGAACATAGGCTATGGCATGGATCGTGATATTGTGTGGACTGTAAATTACTGTACCGGTACCACCCATTGTGACAACAGCCTTGTGAGTCCCGCACACAAACATGATGGAATTCAAGTTCATGTATTGAAAGGCAGGCTACATCATACATGCAGTGAGATTCATTGTTCTTGTATATGCTCTCTATTATTGTTTATATAGGCTACCCAATACTGACATCAAAATAGATTGTAGTATGCCTCTAGGAATCATATGCAGCAGGTAGAAAATTGACGGGAGATCCATCGCGATTTGGAATAAAATTGAGGAGAACTTTAATCCCTGGGTATTAATCAAACAACACGGGAAAAGGCAGTCATATTCCAGCGCGGTATTTATTAGTGTTTGCGCTGCCCAGGCAGCAATGGTTAATAGATATCATATCCGACATCACCGTAAGTGTACACGTCTGTCAGCCTGTCTCATGACACGCTTCCCTCGGCTTAGTCCATTTTTCCACATTTCATGGGTGTATTCCATTACCGTATATGGTTAATCGGGGCGTTTCTGGTATGCAAATACGTGAAAGCGTGCACGAGCCGCGGCGCAGAGCCAAGGTGGGATTCATCATGACAGGTGTGCGTAGAGCCTGCGTACGCACGTGTGATGAATCCCGACTTCCCTGTGCGTACACTAGTTCTACATTCCGCACACCTGTCATGATGAATCCCACCTTGGCTCTGCGCCGCGGCTCGTGCACGCTTTCACGTATTTGCATACCAGAAACGCCCCGATTAACCATATACGGTAATGGAATACACCCATGAAATGTGGAAAATGGACTAAGCCGAGGGAAGCGTGTCATGAGACAGGCTGACAGACATGTACACTTACAGTGATGTCGGATATGATATCTATTAACCATTGCTGCCTGGGCAGCGCAAACACTAATAAATACCGCGCTGGAATATGACTGCCTTTTCCCGTGTTGTTTGATTAATACCCAGGGATTAAAGTTCTCCTCAATTTTATTCCAAATCGCGATGGATCTCCCGTCAATTTTCTACCTGCTGCATATGATTTCTAGAGGCATACTACAATCTATTTTGATGTCAGTATTGGGTAGCAATGAATCTCACTGCATGTATGATGTAGCCTGCCTTTCAATACATGAACTTGAATTCCATCATGTTTGTGTGCGGGACTCACAAGGCTGTTGTCACAATGGGTGGTACCGGTACAGACAGTAATAATAACAGTCCACACAATATCACGATCCATGCCATAGCCTATGTTCTATTAGGACATGATCTGTGACGACAAATGTTGATCAACAAAAACGCGAACTTGAATCCCATCATATACATAGTCTGTCCACTATCTGGTGTCATTGCAATGCGTTTTCTATTCTTTCTTATACAGTAAAAAGGGGGAAGAACACTATATTCATATGACTTGTATTCTGCTTACAGCTCCGAAATTCCACTTGTTTCGTTTAACGTAAAGCCTTTTAAATATAATCAAAACGTTCCCGTGATTCTGCGGTCTGCGCAAAATAATAACGAGTTGAGCTTTATGATTTATGATGAATTGAAAATGGGGGACCCTGATGTAAACAATACGAAGGTCTTTCTCTGGTCTGCATCCCCAATTAACAATTGTATGTACTGAGCTGTACTGTACTGTACCCATTCTGCAATCTGTTAATAAACTTTTCAATCAATCAATCAATCAATCAAGCTACACGGAGCGCAGTCAGTCAGTAGCCTACACCCTGTATATTCCGATAACGCTATATAAACCATGCTGCATTCATTCTGAGAGAAAGATCTATTATTCCAAATGCTATTTATAGGGTTTTGACCATAATTACACTACTGTTGCTATTTTACAATGAACTATAATGAACTACGGTTCGTACAGAACATGCCAGTGTTATTATGCACAGAAGCTCATTTCCTTGTTGTAATAATATATTCTACCACTGGGCGCCAGGTACGCCTGGTCTGACCTGTGCGTAGATGTAAGCACGGAGTCAAGTTCAAATCGAAATTGATGAATCCCACTCTTTGCTTAGAAATGATCGTACGCACAGGGTAAGCACAGATCTGTGCGTAGAACACGTTGATGAATGAGGGCCCTGGGCCCTCATTCATCAATGTGTGCGTAGAACATGTTCTATTTCCACACGTAAGCACGGAATGTAGAACTAGTGTACGCACAGGGAAGTCGGGATTCATCACACGTGCGTACGCAGGCTCTACGCACACCTGTCATGATGAATCCCACCTTGGCTCTGCGCCGAGGCTTGTGCACACTTTCACGTATTTGCATACCAGAAACGCCCCGATTAACCATATACGGTAATGGAATACACCCATGAAATGTGGAAAAATTGACTAAGCCGAGGGAAGTGTGTCATGAGACAGGCTGACAGACGTGTACACTTACGGTGATGTCGGATATGATATCTATTAACCAAACACTAATAAATACCGCGCTGGAATATGACTGCCTTTTCCCGTGTTGTTTGATTAATACCCAGGGATTAAAGTTCTCCTCAATTTTATTCCAAATCGCGATGGATCTCCGTCAATTTTCTACCTGCTGCATATGATTCCTAGAGGCATACTACAATCTATTTTGATGTCAGTATTGGGTAGCCTATATAAACAATAATAGAGAGCATATACAAGAACAATGAATCTCACTGGATGTATGATGTAGCCTGCCTTTCAATACATGAACTTGAATTCCATCATGTTTGTGTGCGGGACTCACAAGGCTGTTGTCACAATGGGTGGTACCGGTACAGTAATAATTACAGTCCACACAATATCACGATCCATGCCATAGCCTATGTCCTATTAGGACATGATCTGTGACGACAAATGTTCTAGAATGTTTGAAGATATCATACTCTGACAGCATGCCTATGATCAACAGAAACGCGAACTTGAATCCCATCATATACTGTACATAGTCTGTCCACTATCTGGTGTCATTGCAATGCGTTTTCTATTCTTTCTTATACAGTAAAAAGGGGGAAGAACACTATATTCATATGACTTGTATTCTGCTTACAGCTTCGAAATTCCACTTGTTTCGTTTAACGTAAAGCCTTTTAAATATAATCAAAACGTTCCCGTGTTTCTGCGGTCTGCGCAAAATAATAACGAGTTGAGCTTTATGATTTATGATGAATTGAAAATGGGGGACCCTGATGTAAACAAGACGAAAGTTGGTCTGCATCCCCAATTAACAATTGTATGTACTGAGCTGTACTGTACTGTACCCATTCTGCAATATGTTAATAAACTTTTCAATCGACTTCCGGTATGAGAGCAGACGGGTAACACACGTGCGATAGAGCTCCTGGTCAAATGAGCGAAAAAACGGATAAAAAAAGACCCGAAAAGTAATTAAAAATGAAAATGCACACGAGAAGTAAGGAAGAGACAACGATTGTGAAGGAAATAGAAATGGAGAACATACGAGAAGGAGAGAATCTGAAGAAACAGAATCCCCGAAGCGAAGCCGAGAAAAGCCAGGCGGAAAAAGGGGGAGGTCCTGCTGAGGCAGACACGGGAATGCCAGGATGGGCCGTGGTCATGCAGGCCGGGATACTGGAGAACATAACAGCGGCGATAAAACTGAACACGGACACGATAAGGAATGATATTGGGAAGCTACGGGAGGAATTGAGGAAGGAACAGGAGGACTTCAGAGGTGAAATGAATACAGAAATCAAAAGGGTGGAGGAGAAGATGGCGGAACAGGACAGAAACGTGACCGAGTTACAGACTAGGACGGCACACGCGGAGGAATGGAACACGGAGATACACGAGGTATTAACATGTGTGATTCAGAAACAAGAACAGATGGAGACAAAGATGTTGGACATGGAGGGGAGGTCACGGAGAAATAACATCAGAATATGGGGACTGAAAGAAGGAGTCGAAGGGGAATCGGTGACCCTATATGTGGAAAAGCTTATCAAAGAACAACTGAAGGAAACGGGACTGGAAAAAATGGAGATACAGAGGACCCACAGGGCGTTGGCTCCGAGACCACAACCGGACAGACCTCCGAGGGCGGTGATTATTAACTTTCTGAGATTCGAGGTTAAGGAATTGGTACTCAGAACCGCGTGGACCAAGAAGATTGAAATCGAAGGGAAAAGACTATCATTTGATCACGATTACTCGACAGCGGTAGCGATAACACGCAGGTCCTACGTGGGACTGAAGAAAACTCTGAAAGAAAACGGAATGAGATTCCAGTCACCCATGACCTCGCTAAGGATTCACTGGGAGGAAGGGGCGGCGACGTACGCGACGGCACGAGAAGCGGAGCGAGAGATGAGACGGCGAGGGATGCGGATGACGGAGGACGGAGAGGGAAGGAGGTGGGAGGACCAGACGCGGAGCTTGCAGCAGAGATTGGAGGGAGCCCACAGGTGGATCAGAGCAGGAGACCGAAACCGGAGAGAGGAGAGAGGAGAAGGCCGAGGTGAAACGTGACGGAGCGAAGACGGAGACGGATGAGGAGGCCAGAGACGGAGAGGAGGCGGGAGGAGGCGAACGGATGAGTACACGCACAAGAGATTGAAAAAACTATTCAAATAGAGACAAAGTATAGAAACTGAAATAACATATGCATAAGCACACATTCCCAGGTAGAGGCAGGATATAGAAATGAACGTAACGTATACATGGACACATAATACACAAGCTGAGGGAGGAAATAAATGGAAATATAACTAGGTTTGATAGGCGAGACACAGAACATACTGAAACAGATACATAGACACACGCTGTGAGTAACACAGTTGGGAGGGATTAAGGGGATAAATGGACATCACATAGAAAATAGAGGAGAGGAAAAGAAAGTAAAAAGGGGTACACGGGAGACACCGCACACGGATATGGGAGGAAGGAGGGACAATGAAACATATGAGTCACATTGAGAGGGACCAAGAAAAGAGGGTCTTTGATCAAAAGGAAGGACAGAGCGCTTTTGACCAGGAGCTCGAAAGCAAAAAAAAACAGTAAGAAAGCTGGACAAATATGACGAGCGATTGGGGGCAAGGGTTTCAAACCCCCAAGCCGTCAGGAGGGGGCCCCTCGCTAGGAGGGCAATTACCCCTCACCCACCAGCAGGGGACAGGGGGGGACACAGGGACCCCCCGAACGCCTTGGGAGCACTTTATGTAAAGTTTATGTTTTTTATTTATGTTAATCATTATATGTATTCGGTGAAGAGAGCGGAGGCTCCAACCGGAGGGGGGAATGAGTGTGACATGGGGGGGACTGACAGACGAAAGAAGAAGAAAGATGACAAGGGTTAAAGGTATAAAAATGATGTCGTTAAACGTTAATGGAATGAATAATGCGATAAAAAGGGGCAAAGTGATGTTGAAATGTAAAAAAAGTGAGATGGAAGTGATTTTTCTGCAGGAGACACATTTGGTAGCACAGGGTCATGAGAAACTGAAGAGATTTGGATATGAAAATGCATACTATAGTTCCTTTGAACAAAACCCGAGGAGAGGAGTAATCACGTTAATCAAAAACACAGTCAAATTTGAATTGATCAAGGAAGTAAGAGACAAGGAGGGAAGGTTTGTTCTGGTGAAGGGGAAAATGGAGGGCCAAATGGTTACGTTAGTAAATGTTTATGCACCCCCAGAGAGTGAGAGGGATTTATATGAGACCATTTTTGATATGATAGTGATGGAACTAGAAGGGATATTGATATGTACGGGAGATTTTAACGTAGTACTGAATCACGACCTAGACACCACGAGTACTAGAAAAGGACGGGCACCCATCAGTAGATATATGAATATTCAGATGACGGAAATGGGAATTACAGACGTTTGGAGGGGGATGCACGCCATGGACAGGGAATACACACATTACTCACACCCACACGTGACATATGCGAGAATAGACTACTTTTTGATGACGACGGGGGACAGTTACAGGGCACGGGAGAGCAGTATAGGAGTGGCGGACATATCGGATCACAGTGCCATATATCTGACAGTAGATCTAGAAGGGAGACGGAGGAACACGATTTGGAGACTAAATGTAGGAATATTAAATAACAAGGGGGTGGTGAGTCAGATCAAGGAGGAGATAGCCAGATATAAGGAAGAAAATGACAACGGGCGGTAGACCCGAACATTCTATGGGACACACTGAAGGTAGTGATAAGGGGGAAATTGATGGAAAAAACAGCAATGCTGAAGAAGGCCAGAACGGAGACATATCACAATCTGATAGGGAAGCTGAAGGATCTAGAGGGGAGACACCAGATATCAAAAGAACAGGAAACGCTCGGAGAAATCAAAGAAGTAAAGGCCAGGATAAATAGGGAATTATTGACGGAAATAGAAAAGAAAGCGAGGTTCATGAAACAAACGTACTATGAAGGGGGACCAAAAGCGACCAGACTGTTGGCTAGGAGAATTAGAACGCAACAGAAGTTGAACACGATACACACAATAAGGGATACAAAGACTAATGAAATATTGAGGGACCCAGCTGAAATAGAGAGGACATTTAGAGAATACTATGAGAAATTATACACACAGCCAAAAGCAGCGGGAGAAGAGGAAATAGAAACATATCTGGAGAAGCTAGAGTTACCATCGATAGGGAAAGAACAGAATGAAGAATTAAATAAAATAATTACGGAACAAGAACTGGAAGAGGCAATTAGTAGAGCTAAAAACAACAAGTCCCCGGGGAGCGACGGATTCCCATCGGAATTCTACAAGATATTTAGAACTGAATTAGCACCCATGTTAGGGGCGGCGTTCAGACACACGATGGAAGAGGGGAAAATGCCCCCCTCGTGGAAGGAAGCCATAATCACCACGATACCGAAGGAAGGGAAGGATAGGGAATTATGTAGTAGTTTCAGACCTGTGTCCATACTTAACGTAGATTACAAGATGTATACATCGATAATATCAAAAAGATTTGAGACGTTTATGCCAGACATTATAGATGAAGATCAAACTGGATTTATTAAAGGGAGACAGACACAGGACAACGTGAGAAAGACATTACACATAGTAGAGGAGATACAAAAACAAGGGGGTAGCGCGGTACTGATTAGCCTAGATGCAGAAAAAGCGTTCGACAGTGTGAGCTGGACATTTTTATATAAAACATTGATGAGGTTCGGACTGAACGGGAGGGCGATGAAGATGATCAAGGCGCTATATCAAGAACCGACAGCGAGGGTTAAGGTGAATGGCAGCTTGACGGATAGAATCAGATTAGAGAGGGCTACTAGACAGGGATGTTGTCTCTCACCGACGCTCTTCGCCGTTTTCATAGAACCACTGGCACAACTGATCAGACAGACCGAGGACATCAAGGGAGTAAGGATAAAGGGAACGGAATATAAACTAGGCCTATTTGCAGACGACGTGATAGTATACATGAGGCAACCAGAAAAGAGCTTCCCGGCACTGATGGATCTACTGAAGGAATATGGCCACTACTCAGGATACAAACTAAACGTGACAAAGACACAGACCTTAGCATGGAACTATTCTCCAACGACGGAAATTAGAGAACAGTACGGGATAAGATGGGACATGGACAAGATTAAATACTTAGGGGTGAACATCACGAGAGGGGTGGAGAAACTGTTTGAGGCGAATTATACACAGATAAATCAGAACATCAAGAGAGACTTAGAGAGATGGACAGTAATGCCCTTGGACTTCAATTCAAGAATAGAGGTAATTAAAATGAACATACTATCAAGGTTACTGTACCTATTCCAGTCACTACCGATACAAATACCACAGAATCAATTCAGGGAGTGGGACAGACTGATATCGAGGTTCATATGGGCGGGGAGAAGACCACGGGTCAGATATAAAACACTACAACTACCAAAGGAAGAGGGAGGGATGTCAGTACCCAGCCTACAAGATTATTACTATGCAGCACAACTGAGAGCAGTGACGTGCTGGTGTAACGACAGATATGAGGCAAGATGGAAAGACATTGAAAAAGAAGGGGAGGGATACAAGGTACAAGCTCTGGTGGGAGATAGGGAACTATTTAAAGAAAAATAGGGACTATTAGATCCAATCACCAAATGCACCTTGACCATATGGAACAGAGTAGTAAAAACACACAAATTGGAGAAGCAGTCAGGGGTCCTGAGATGGGTAGCACATGACAAGAGATTCAAACCAGGGAGGTTAGACCATGGATTCAGAAGGTGGGAGAGGGGGGGGGCAACAGCGATATGCAAAATGATAGAGAAGGGAGAAATGCAGACACTACAAAAATTAAAGGAGAAATTTGGACTAGAAAACAGGGACCACTTCAGATATCTACAGGTTAGAGACTACTACAACAAAGAAATAAGGGGGGCCAAAGACGAGGAACAGAATGGAATAATAAAGATGATAGTATGGGCATACGAAGGGGGGCAAGGAAGAGTAATATCAGCAATATACCGGGCTATAATGACCAGCAAGGGACACACGACCGATTATATAAGGGAGAAGTGGGAGAGAGAACTAGAAATAGGAATAACAGGGAAGGAATGGGGGAATATATGCGAGGTACAACATTCAACAACAGGATCGAGAATATGGAAAGAATTTGGATGGAAAAACATAATCAGATTCTTTATAACCCCAGAGCTGAAGGGAAAATATGCACCAACACAAAAAGCATGCTGGAGGATGTGTGGGAAGGAGGGGGCAAATCACACGCACATATTCTGGGGATGTCAGAAGCTGAAGGGGTATTGGGAGGAGATAGGGGAAGCAATGATCAGAATATTAGGATACGGGCTACCACAAACAGGACTGGTGCTTTACTTAGGAGACCTGACACACGAGGGAATACAAGGGGGGGACAAATATTTAATAAAGATAATGTTGATAGCGGCCAGAAAAGCAATAACGAGACTGTGGTACAAGGAAGACCCACCGACAATAGCAAAATGGGTAGGAATAGTGGAAGAAATACAGGATATGGAAAGGATAACACACATGCTGAGGTTACAGGAAGAGAAATTTGGGGAAAGATGGGGAAAGTGGGAGGATTATAAAAGGAACGAGAACGACATCACAGAGGAAGAACCAAATGCAACACAAGAGGGCGAAGGGTAAAGGAGGAAAGATGTTCAAGGAGGGTCTATGAACCCATGTCACACACCTGTGCTTTAGTTAGTATTTTCTATTTTGTTTTTGGGATATTACAATTGCTGAATGCTTTTATACCTTATTATTTATGTCTGTTTAACGGTGTGATATTAAATATTCAGGGATGATGTGGTTTGTGTATGGGTGAACCAAAAGGCAAAGTGAAAGTTAATAAACAAGAGAAAAAAAAAGAAAGGACGAAGGATAAGGGAAGAAAGAAGCTCAAGGAGGGTCTCTGGACCCAGATCACACATACAAGCCTTAGTCAGCATTTATCATCTTTGAGTAGGAATTACCTGTTTATGCCTGTTTAAGGGAGATACACAATCAGCCTTTGTATCAAATACCTAGAAAACAACAGTAGGGGAACCAGACAACTAACCATGTGATACCCATGTAAATATTTATGTGCACTGTTTTTTCTTTTTGTTTTTATTGTGATGCTAGTTTCTTTATTTTTTATTATTTATTTTTTGTAAGTGCTGTCTGTCTAAAAACTGTTAATAAAAAATTTAAGTTTAAAAAAAAAAAAAAAACGTTTCAATCAATCAATCAATCAAGCTACGCGGAGCGCAGTCAGTCAGTAGCCTACACCCCGTATATTCCGATAACGCTATATAAACCATGCTGCATTCATTCTGAGAGAAAGATCTATTATTCCAAATGCTATTTATAGGGTTTTGACCATAATTACACTACTGTTGCTATTTTACAATGAACTATAATGAACTACGGTTCGTACAGAACATGCTAGTGTTATTATGCACAGAAGCTCATTTCCTTGTTGTAATAATATATTCTACCACTGGGCGCCAGGTACGCCTGGTCTGACCTGTGCATAGACGTAAGCACGGAGTCAAGTTCAAATCGAAATTGATGAATCCCACTCTTTGCTTAGAAATGATCGTACGCACAGGGTAAGCACAGATCTGTGCGTAGAACACGTTGATGAATGAGGGCCCTGGTGTTTAAAGAGACTCCTAGATATGAGCTGCTGGTATCTATAGAGATATGAGCTGCTGGTATCTATAGAGATATGAGCTGCTAGTATCTATAGAGATATGAGCTGCTGGTATCTATAGAGATATGAGCTGCTGGTATCTATAGAGATATGAGCTGCTGGTATCTATAGAGATATGAGCTGCTGGTATCTATAGAGATATGAGCTGCTGGTATCTATAGAGATATGAGCTGCTGGTATCTATAGAGATATGAGCTGCTAGTATCTATAGAGATATGAGCTGCTGGTATCTATAGAGATATGAGCTGCTGGTATCTATAGAGATATGAGCTGCTAGTATCTATAGAGATATGAGCTGCTGGTATCTATAGAGGTATGAGCTGCTAGTATCTATAGAGATATGAGCTGCTGGTATCTATAGAGATATGAGCTGCTGGTATCTATAGAGATATGAGCTGCTAGTATCTATAGAGATATGAGCTGCTGGTATCTATAGAGATATGAGCTGCTGGTATCTATAGAGATATGAGCTGCTGGTATCTATAGAGATATGAGCTGCTGGTATCTATAGAGATATGAGCTGCTAGTATCTATAGAGATATGAGCTGCTGGTATCTATAGAGATATGAGCTGCTAGTATCTATAGAGATATGAGCTGCTGGTATCTATAGAGATATGAGCTGCTGGTATCTATAGAGATATGAGCTGCTGGTATCTATAGAGATATGAGCTGCTAGTATCTATAGAGATATGAGCTGCTGGTATCTATAGAGATATGAGCTGCTAGTATCTATAGAGATATGAGCTGCTGGTATCTATAGAGATATGAGCTGCTGGTATCTATAGAGGTATGAGCTGCTAGTATCTATAGAGATATGAGCTGCTGGTATCTATAGAGATATGAGCTGCTGGTATCTATAGAGATATGAGCTGCTAGTATCTATAGAGATATGAGCTGCTAGTATCTATAGAGATATGAGCTGCTAGTATCTATAGAGATATGAGCTGCTGGTATCTATAGAGATATGAGCTGCTAGTATCTATAGAGATATGAGCTGCTGGTATCTATAGAGATATGAGCTGCTGGTATCTATAGAGATATGAGCTGCTAGTATCTATAGAGATATGAGCTGCTGGTATCTATAGAGATATGAGCTGCTAGTATCTATAGAGATATGAGCTGCTAGTATCTATAGAGATATGAGCTGCTAGTATCTATAGAGATATGAGCTGCTGGTATCTATAGAGATATGAGCTGCTGGTATCTATAGAGATATGAGCTGCTGGTATCTATAGAGATATGAGCTGCTGGTATCTATAGAGATATGAGCTGCTGGTATCTATAGAGATATGAGCTGCTGGTATCTATAGAGATATGAGCTGCTGGTATCTATAGAGATATGAGCTGCTGGTATCTATAGAGATATGAGCTGCTAGTATCTATAGAGATATGAGCTGCTGGTATCTATAGAGATATGAGCTGCTAGTATCTATAGAGATATGAGCTGCTGGTATCTATAGAGATATGAGCTGCTGGTATCTATAGAGATATGAGCTGCTGGTATCTATAGAGATATGAGCTGCTGGTATCTATAGAGATATGAGCTGCTGGTATCTATAGAGATATGAGCTGCTAGTATCTATAGAGATATGAGCTGCTAGTATCTATAGAGATATGAGCTGCTGATATCTATAGAGATATGAGCTGCTAGTATCTATAGAGATATGAGCTGCTGGTATCTATAGAGATATGAGCTGCTAGTATCTATAGAGATATGAGCTGCTAGTATCTATAGAGATATGAGCTGCTGGTATCTATAGAGATATGAGCTGCTAGTATCTATAGAGATATGAGCTGCTAGTATCTATAGAGATATGAGCTGCTAGTATCTATAGAGATATGAGCTGCTGGTATCTATAGAGATATGAGCTGCTGGTATCTATAGAGATATGAGCTGCTGGTATCTATAGAGATATGAGCTGCTGGTATCTATAGAGATATGAGCTGCTAGTATCTATAGAGATATGAGCTGCTAGTATCTATAGAGATATGAGCTGCTAGTATCTATAGAGATATGAGCTGCTGGTATCTATAGAGATATGAGCTGCTAGTATCTATAGAGATATGAGCTGCTGGTATCTATAGAGATATGAGCTGCTAGTATCTATAGAGATATGAGCTGCTGGTATCTATAGAGATATGAGCTGCTGGTATCTATAGAGATATGAGCTGCTAGTATCTATAGAGATATGAGCTGCTGGTATCTATAGAGATATGAGCTGCTAGTATCTATAGAGATATGAGCTGCTGGTATCTATAGAGATATGAGCTGCTGGTATCTATAGAGATATGAGCTGCTGGTATCTATAGAGATATGAGCTGCTGGTATCTATAGAGATATGAGCTGCTGGTATCTATAGAGATATGAGCTGCTGGTATCTATAGAGATATGAGCTGCTGGTATCTATAGAGATATGAGCTGCTAGTATCTATAGAGATATGAGCTGCTAGTATCTATAGAGATATGAGCTGCTGGTATCTATAGAGATATGAGCTGCTGGTATCTATAGAGATATGAGCTGCTGGTATCTATAGAGATATGAGCTGCTGGTATCTATAGAGATATGAGCTGCTAGTATCTATAGAGATATGAGCTGCTGGTATCTATAGAGATATGAGCTGCTGGTATCTATAGAGATATGAGCTGCTAGTATCTATAGAGATATGAGCTGCTGGTATCTATAGAGATATGAGCTGCTGGTATCTATAGAGATATGAGCTGCTGGTATCTATAGAGATATGAGCTGCTGGTATCTATAGAGATATGAGCTGCTAGTATCTATAGAGATATGAGCTGCTAGTATCTATAGAGATATGAGCTGCTAGTATCTATAGAGATATGAGCTGCTAGTATCTATAGAGATATGAGCTGCTGGTATCTATAGAGATATGAGCTGCTGGTATCTATAGAGATATGAGCTGCTAGTATCTATAGAGATATGAGCTGCTGGTATCTATAGAGATATGAGCTGCTGGTATCTATAGAGATATGAGCTGCTGGTATCTATAGAGATATGAGCTGCTAGTATCTATAGAGATATGAGCTGCTAGTATCTATAGAGATATGAGCTGCTGGTATCTATAGAGATATGAGCTGCTAGTATCTATAGAGATATGAGCTGCTGGTATCTATAGAGATATGAGCTGCTGGTATCTATAGAGATATGAGCTGCTAGTATCTATAGAGATATGAGCTGCTGGTATCTATAGAGATATGAGCTGCTGGTATCTATAGAGATATGAGCTGCTAGTATCTATAGAGATATGAGCTGCTAGTATCTATAGAGATATGAGCTGCTGGTATCTATAGAGATATGAGCTGCTGGTATCTATAGAGATATGAGCTGCTGGTATCTATAGAGATATGAGCTGCTGGTATCTATAGAGTTATGAGCTGCTGGTATCTATAGAGATATGAGCTGCTGGTATCTATAGAGATATGAGCTGCTGGTATCTATAGAGATATGAGCTGCTGGTATCTATAGAGATATGAGCTGCTAGCATCTATAGAGATATGAGCTGCTAGTATCTATAGAGATATGAGCTGCTGGTATCTATAGAGATATGAGCTGCTGGTATCTATAGAGATATGAGCTGCTGGTATCTATAGAGATATGAGCTGCTGGTATCTATAGAGATATGAGCTGCTGGTATCTATAGAGATATGAGCTGCTAGTATCTATAGAGATATGAGCTGCTGGTATCTATAGAGATATGAGCTGCTAGTATCTATAGAGATATGAGCTGCTGGTATCTATAGAGATATGAGCTGCTGGTATCTATAGAGATATGAGCTGCTGGTATCTATAGAGATATGAGCTGCTAGTATCTATAGAGATATGAGCTGCTGGTATCTATAGAGATATGAGCTGCTAGTATCTATAGAGATATGAGCTGCTAGTATCTATAGAGATATGAGCTGCTGGTATCTATAGAGATATGAGCTGCTAGTATCTATAGAGATATGAGCTGCTGGTATCTATAGAGATATGAGCTGCTGGTATCTATAGAGATATGAGCTGCTGGTATCTATAGAGATATGAGCTGCTGGTATCTATAGAGATATGAGCTGCTGGTATCTATAGAGATATGAGCTGCTAGTATCTATAGAGATATGAGCTGCTGGTATCTATAGAGATATGAGCTGCTGGTATCTATAGAGATATGAGCTGCTGGTATCTATAGAGATATGAGCTGCTGGTATCTATAGAGATATGAGCTGCTAGTGTGTGTGTGTGTGTGTGTGTGTGTGTGTGTGTGTGTGTGTGTGTGTGTGTGTGTTTGCAAAACAACTCACAACAAAGGTAAGGAGAGTGTAGATGAAGGAGCAGTGTAGCTGGAAGGGTTACTCTGGTCTGGAGGAGGCAGAAACAAGGAAGTGATGTCACACACTGGAGGAACTGATGTCACACACTGGAGGAAGTCACTTAAAGGAACACGCCAACTTTTGGGGAAATTAACTTATTTGCCATCTACCCTGGAGTTAGAGAAGCAGATACATATACTCTTTTCGAAATATACCCACTCCAAATACAACTCCAAAACTTTCCTGTAAACATGGTGTGACCTGTGTATTTACCACGTGAAAAAATAAAAAATAATAATAATGAAACATTTTCGTTTTCTAAGCAGATATATACTCGGAACTACTTTTTTGCCGAATCACCGCTGCCTGGGCACAGAGATTTCCTCACCTCAAAAGTCCTGTTTTCTTTTGTTTTTTTACAGGGCTTTTCAGGTGATGAAATCACTGCGCCCAGGCAGCGGTGGTTTGGCAAAAAAACTATTCCGAGTATATATCTGCTTAGAAAACTAAAATGTCTAATTTTTCAATTTTTATTTCTCCATGTGGTAAATACACAGGTCTCAACATGTTTACAGGAACATTTTGGAGTTGTATTTGGAGTGTATTTCATGACTGTTGGGAACTAGGCTACACTGGCACACCTATTTCCAGTGAATGACGCTAAGCTAGGCTAACTGTGCGGCTGTTCCCTAAGCCTAATGCATGCACAGAGAAGAAAAGGGTATGTATCTGCTTGTCTAACTCCGGGGTAGATGGCAAACAAGCAAATTTTCCAAAAAGTTGGGGTGTTCCTTTAATGTCACTTAAAGCTTCAATAACAATTTTCTGACAGTATTTTTCACATTTTGCAAAACTTTAAAACATTTCAAGATTTAAAAACAAAACACATTTCAAAACAGATAGAAACTACCTCCTCTAGATTTAATATCTTTGTATTGTGTAGAATATAAACTAACGCCTCTAGCTTTAATATCTTTGTACTGTGTAGAATATAAACTAACTCTTCTAGCTTTAATCTCTTTGTACTGTGTAGAATATAAACTAACTCTTCTAGTTTTAATATCTGTGTACTGTGTAGAATATAAACTAACTCCTCTAGCTTTAATCTCTGTGTACTGTGTAGAATATAAACTAACGCCTCTAGCTTTAATATCTTTGTACTGTGTAGAATATAAACTAACCACTCTAGCTTTAACATCTGTGTACTGTGTAGAATATAAACTAACTCTTCTAGCTTTAATATCTGTGTACTGTGTAGAATATAAACTAACTCCTCTATCTTTAATCTCTGTGTACTGTGTAGAATATAAACTAACTCTTCTATCTTTAATCTCTGTGTACTGTGTAGAATATAAACTAACTCTTCTAGCTTTAATATCTGTGTACTGTGTAGAATATAAACTAACTCCTCTAGCTTTAATCTCTGTGTACTGTGTAGAATATAAACTACCTCTTCTAGCTTTAATCTCTGTGTACTGTGTAGAATATAAACTAACTCTTCTAGCTTTAATCTCTGTGTACTGTGTAGAATATAAACTAACTCTTCTATCTTTAATCTCTGTGTACTGTGTAGAATATAAACTAACTCTTCTAGCTTTAATCTCTGTGTACTGTGTAGAATATAAACTAACTCCTCTAGCTTTAATCTCTGTGTACTGTGTAGAATATAAACTAACTCCTCTAGCTTTAATCTCTGTGTACTGTGTAGAATATAAACTAACTCCTCTAGCTTTAATCTCGGTGTACTGTGTAGAATATAAACTAACTCTTCTAGCTTTAATCTCTGTGTACTGTGTAGAATATAAACTAACTCTTCTAGCTTTAATATCTGTGTACTGTGTAGAATATAAACTAACTCCTCTAGCTTTAATCTCTTTGTACTTGTGTAGAATATAAACTAACTCCTCTAGCTTTAATCTCTGTGTACTGTGTAGAATATAAACTAACTCCTCTAGCTTTAATCTCTGTGTACTGTGTAGAATATAAACTAACTCCTCTAGCTTTAATCTCTGTGTACTGTGTAGAATATAAACTAACTCTTCTAGCTTTAATCTCTGTGTACTGTGTAGAATATAAACTAACTCTTCTAGCTTTAATATCTGTGTACTGTGTAGAATATAAACTAACTCCTCTATCTTTAATCTCTGTGTACTGTGTAGAATATAAACTAACTCTTCTATCTTTAATCTCTGTGTACTGTGTAGAATATAAACTAACACCTCTAGCTTTAATCTCTGTGTACTGTGTAGAATATAAACTAACTCTTCTAGCTTTAATCTCTTTGTACTGTGTAGAATATAAACTAACTCTTCTATCTTTAATCTCTGTGTACTGTGTAGAATATAAACGAACTCTTCTAGCTTTAATCTCTGTGTACTGTGTAGAATATAAACTAACTCTTCTAGCTTTAATATCTGTGTACTGTGTAGAATATAAACTAACCACTCTAGCTTTAATCTCTGTGTACTGTGTAGAATATAAACTAACTCTTCTAGCTTTAATATCTGTGTACTGTGTAGAATATAAACTAACCACTCTAGCTTTAATCTCTGTGTACTGTGTAGAATATAAACTAACACCTCTAGCTTTAATCTCTGTGTACTGTGTAGAATATAAACTAACTCTTCTAGCTTTAATCTCTGTGTACTGTGTAGAATATAAACTAACTCTTCTAGCTTTAATCTCTGTGTACTGTGTAGAATATAAACTAACTCCTCTATCTTTAATCTCTGTGTACTGTGTAGAATATAAACTAACTCCTCTAGCTTTAATCTCTTTGCACTGTGTAGAATATAAACTAACTCCTCTAGCTTTAATCTCTGTGTACTGTGTAGAATATAAACTAACTCTTCTAGCTTTAATCTCTGTGTACTGTGTAGAATATAAACTAACTCTTCTAGCTTTAATCTCTGTGTACTGTGTAGAATATAAACTAACTCTTCTAGCTTTAATATCTGTGTACTGTGTAGAATATAAACTAACTCCTCTAGCTTTAATCTCTGTGTACTGTGTAGAATATAAACTAACGCCTCTAGCTTTAATCTCTGTGTACTGTGTAGAATATAAACTAACTCTTCTAGCTTTAATCTCTGTGTACTGTGTAGAATATAAACTAACTCTTCTAGCTTTAATATCTGTGTACTGTGTAGAATATAAACTAACTCCTCTAGCTTTAATCTCTTTGTACTGTGTAGAATATAAACTAACTCTTCTAGCTTTAATCTCTGTGTACTGTGTAGAATATAAACTAACTCTTCTAGCTTTAATCTCTGTGTACTGTGTAGAATATAACCTAACGCCTCTAGCTTTAATCTCTTTGTACTGTGTAGAATATAAACTAACGCCTCTAGCTTTAATCTCTGTGTACTGTGTAGAATATAAACTAACTCTTCTAGCTTTAATCTCTGTGTACTGTGTAGAATATAAACTAACTCTTCTAGCTTTAATATCTGTGTACTGTGTAGAATATAAACTAACTCCTCTAGCTTTAATATCTGTGTACCGTGTAGAATATAAACTAACTCCTCTAGCTTTAATATCTGTGTACCGTGTAGAATATAAACTAACTCCTCTAGCTTTAATCTCTGTGTACTGTGTAGAATATAAACTAACCACTCTAGCTTTAATCTCTGTGTACTGTGTAGAATATAAACTAACTCCTCTAGCTTTAATATCTGTGTACTGTGTAGAATATAAACTAACGCCTCTAGCTTTAATCTCTGTGTACTGTGTAGAATATAAACTAACTCTTCTAGCTTTAATCTCTGTGTACTGTGTAGAATATAAACTAACTCCTCTAGCTTTAATCTCTGTGTACTGTGTAGAATATAAACTAACGCCTCTAGCTTTAATCTCTTTGTATTGTGTAGAATATAAACCAACGCCTCTAGCTTTAATATCTGTGTACCGTGTAGAATATAAACTAACTCTTCTAGCTTTAATCTCTGTGTACTGTGTAGAATATAAACTAACTCCTCTAGCTTTAATCTCTGTGTACTGTGTAGAATATAAACTAACGCCTCTAGCTTTAATCTCTGTGTACTGTGTAGAATATAAACTAACCACTCTATCTTTAATCTCTGTGTACTTTGTAGAATATAAACTAACTCCTCTAGCTTTAATATCTGTGTACCGTGTAGAATATAAACTAACTCCTCTAGCTTTAATCTCTGTGTACTGTGTAGAATATAAACTAACTCTTCTAGCTTTAATATCTGTGTACTGTGTAGAATATAAACTAACTCCTCTAGCTTTAATATCTGTGTACTGTGTAGAATATAAACTAACTCCTCTAGCTTTAATATCTGTGTACTGTGTAGAATATAAACTAACTCTTCTAGCTTTAATCTCTGTGTACTGTGTAGAATATAAACTAACTCCTCTAGTTTTAATCTCTGTGTACTGTGTAGAATATAAACTAACTCCTCTAGCTTTAATCTCTGTGTACTGTGTAGAATATAAACTAACTCTTCTAGCTTTAATCTCTGTGTACTGTGTAGAATATAAACTAACTCTTCTAGCTTTAATCTCTGTGTACTGTGTAGAATATAAACTAACTCTTCTAGCTTTAATCTCTGTGTACTGTGTAGAATATAAACTAACTATTCTAGCTTTAATCTCTTTGTACTGTGTAGAATATAAACTACCTCTTCTATCTTTAATCTCTGTGTACTGTGTAGAATATAAACTAACGCCTCTAGCTTTAATCTCTGTGTACTGTGTAGAATATAAACTAACTCCTCTAGCTTTAATCTCTGTGTACTGTGTAGAATATAAACTAACTCTTCTATCTTTAATATCTGTGTACTGTGTAGAATATAAACTACCTCTTCTAGCTTTAATCTCTGTGTACTGTGTAGAATATAAACTAACTCTTCTAGCTTTAATCTCTGTGTACTGTGTAGAATATAAACTAACCACTCTAGCTTTAATCTCTGTGTACTGTGTAGAATATAAACTACCTCTTCTAGCTTTAATCTCTGTGTACTGTGTAGAATATAAACTAACGCCTCTAGCTTTAATCTCTGTGTACTGTGTAGAATATAAACTAACTCCTCTAGCTTTAATCTCTGTGTACTGTGTAGAATATAAACTAACTCTTCTAGCTTTAATATCTGTGTACTGTGTAGAATATAAACTAACTCTTCTAGCTTTAATCTCTTTGTACTGTGTAGAATATAAACTAACTCTTCTAGCTTTAATATCTGTGTACTGTGTAGAATATAAACTAACTCTTCTAGCTTTAATCTCTTTGTACTGTGTAGAATATAAACTAACTCTTCTATCTTTAATCTCTGTGTACTGTGTAGAATATAAACTAACTCTTCTAGCTTTAATCTCTGTGTACTGTGTAGAATATAAACTAACGCCTCTAGCTTTAATCTCTGTGTACTGTGTAGAATATAAACTAACGCCTCTAGCTTTAATCTCTGTGTACTGTGTAGAATATAAACTAACACCTCTAGCTTTAATCTCTTTGTACTGTGTAGAATATAAACAAACTCTTCTAGCTTTAATCTCTGTGTACTGTGTAGAATATAAACTAACTATTCTAGCTTTAATCTCTTTGTACTGTGTAGAATATAAACTAACTCTTCTAGCTTTAATCTCTGTGTACTGTGTAGAATATAAACTAACCACTCTAGCTTTAATCTCTGTGTACTGTGTAGAATATAAACTAACGCCTCTAGCTTTAATCTCTTTGTACTGTGTAGAATATAAACTACCTCTTCTAGCTTTAATCTCTTTGTACTTGTGTAGAATATAAACGAACTCTTCTAGCTTTAATCTCTGTGTACTGTGTAGAATATAAACTAACTCTTCTAGCTTTAATCTCTGTGTACTGTGTAGAATATAAACTAACCACTCTAGTTTTAATCTCTTTGTACTGTGTAGAATATAAACTAACTCCTCTAGCTTTAATCTCTGTGTACTGTGTAGAATATAAACTAACTCTTCTAGCTTTAATCTCTTTGTACTGTGTCGAATATAAACTAACTCTTCTAGCTTTAATCTCTATGTACTGTGTAGAATATAAACTAACTCTTCTAGCTTTAATCTCTGTGTACTGTGTAGAATATAAACTAACTCCTCTAGCTTTAATCTCTGTGTACTGTGTAGAATATAAACTAACTCTTCTAGCTTTAATCTCTGTGTACTGTGTAGAATATAAACTAACGCCTCTAGCTTTAATCTCTGTGTACTGTGTAGAATATAAACTAACTCTTCTAGCTTTAATCTCTGTGTACTGTGTAGAATATAAACTAACTCCTCTATCTTTAATCTCTGTGTACTGTGTAGAATATAAACTAACTCCTCTAGCTTTAATCTCTTTGTACTGTGTAGAATATAAACTAACTCCTCTAGCTTTAATCTCTGTGTACTGTGTAGAATATAAACTAACTCTTCTAGCTTTAATCTCTGTGTACTGTGTAGAATATAAACTAACTCTTCTAGCTTTAATCTCTGTGTACTGTGTAGAATATAAACTAACTCTTCTAGCTTTAATATCTGTGTACTGTGTAGAATATAAACTAACTCCTCTAGCTTTAATCTCTGTGTACTGTGTAGAATATAAACTAACGCCTCTAGCTTTAATCTCTGTGTACTGTGTAGAATATAAACTAACTCTTCTAGCTTTAATCTCTGTGTACTGTGTAGAATATAAACTAACTCTTCTAGCTTTAATATCTGTGTACTGTGTAGAATATAAACTAACTCCTCTAGCTTTAATCTCTTTGTACTGTGTAGAATATAAACTAACTCTTCTAGCTTTAATCTCTGTGTACTGTGTAGAATATAAACTAACTCTTCTAGCTTTAATCTCTGTGTACTGTGTAGAATATAACCTAACGCCTCTAGCTTTAATCTCTTTGTACTGTGTAGAATATAAACTAACGCCTCTAGCTTTAATCTCTGTGTACTGTGTAGAATATAAACTAACTCTTCTAGCTTTAATCTCTGTGTACTGTGTAGAATATAAACTAACTCTTCTAGCTTTAATATCTGTGTACTGTGTAGAATATAAACTAACTCCTCTAGCTTTAATATCTGTGTACCGTGTAGAATATAAACTAACTCCTCTAGCTTTAATATCTGTGTACCGTGTAGAATATAAACTAACTCCTCTAGCTTTAATCTCTGTGTACTGTGTAGAATATAAACTAACCAATCTAGCTTTAATCTCTGTGTACTGTGTAGAATATAAACTAACTCCTCTAGCTTTAATATCTGTGTACTGTGTAGAATATAAACTAACGCCTCTAGCTTTAATCTCTGTGTACTGTGTAGAATATAAACTAACTCTTCTAGCTTTAATCTCTGTGTACTGTGTAGAATATAAACTAACTCCTCTAGCTTTAATCTCTGTGTACTGTGTAGAATATAAACTAACGCCTCTAGCTTTAATCTCTTTCTATTGTGTAGAATATAAACTAACGCCTCTAGCTTTAATATCTGTGTACCGTGTAGAATATAAACTAACGCCTCTAGCTTTAATCTCTGTGTACTGTGTAGAATATAAACTAACTCTTCTAGCTTTAATCTCTGTGTACTGTGTAGAATATAAACTAACTCTTCTAGCTTTAATATCTGTGTACTGTGTAGAATATAAACTAACTCCTCTAGCTTTAATATCTGTGTACCGTGTAGAATATAAACTAACTCCTCTAGCTTTAATATCTGTGTACCGTGTAGAATATAAACTAACTCCTCTAGCTTTAATCTCTGTGTACTGTGTAGAATATAAACTAACCAATCTAGCTTTAATCTCTGTGTACTGTGTAGAATATAAACTAACTCCTCTAGCTTTAATATCTGTGTACTGTGTAGAATATAAACTAACGCCTCTAGCTTTAATCTCTGTGTACTGTGTAGAATATAAACTAACTCTTCTAGCTTTAATCTCTGTGTACTGTGTAGAATATAAACTAACTCCTCTAGCTTTAATCTCTGTGTACTGTGTAGAATATAAACTAACGCCTCTAGCTTTAATCTCTTTGTATTGTGTAGAATATAAACTAACGCCTCTAGCTTTAATATCTGTGTACCGTGTAGAATATAAACTAACTCTTCTAGCTTTAATCTCTGTGTACTGTGTAGAATATAAACTAACTCCTCTAGCTTTAATCTCTGTGTACTGTGTAGAATATAAACTAACGCCTCTAGCTTTAATCTCTGTGTACTGTGTAGAATATAAACTAACCACTCTATCTTTAATCTCTGTGTACTGTGTAGAATATAAACTAACTCCTCTAGCTTTAATATCTGTGTACCGTGTAGAATATAAACTAACTCCTCTAGCTTTAATCTCTGTGTACTGTGTAGAATATAAACTAACTCTTCTAGCTTTAATATCTGTGTACTGTGTAGAATATAAACTAACTCCTCTAGCTTTAATATCTGTGTACTGTGTAGAATATAAACTAACTCCTCTAGCTTTAATATCTGTGTACTGTGTAGAATATAAACTAACTCTTCTAGCTTTAATCTCTGTGTACTGTGTAGAATATAAACTAACTCCTCTAGTTTTAATCTCTGTGTACTGTGTAGAATATAAACTAACTCCTCTAGCTTTAATCTCTGTGTACTGTGTAGAATATAAACTAACTCTTCTAGCTTTAATCTCTGTGTACTGTGTAGAATATAAACTAACTCTTCTAGCTTTAATCTCTGTGTACTGTGTAGAATATAAACTAACTCTTCTAGCTTTAATCTCTGTGTACTGTGTAGAATATAAACTAACTATTCTAGCTTTAATCTCTTTGTACTGTGTAGAATATAAACTACCTCTTCTATCTTTAATCTCTGTGTACTGTGTAGAATATAAACTAACGCCTCTAGCTTTAATCTCTGTGTACTGTGTAGAATATAAACTAACTCCTCTAGCTTTAATCTCTGTGTACTGTGTAGAATATAAACTAACTCTTCTATCTTTAATATCTGTGTACTGTGTAGAATATAAACTACCTCTTCTAGCTTTAATCTCTGTGTACTGTGTAGAATATAAACTAACTCTTCTAGCTTTAATCTCTGTGTACTGTGTAGAATATAAACTAACCACTCTAGCTTTAATCTCTGTGTACTGTGTAGAATATAAACTACCTCTTCTAGCTTTAATCTCTGTGTACTGTGTAGAATATAAACTAACGCCTCTAGCTTTAATCTCTGTGTACTGTGTAGAATATAAACTAACTCCTCTAGCTTTAATCTCTGTGTACTGTGTAGAATATAAACTAACTCTTCTAGCTTTAATATCTGTGTACTGTGTAGAATATAAACTAACTCTTCTAGCTTTAATCTCTTTGTACTGTGTAGAATATAAACTAACTCTTCTATCTTTAATCTCTGTGTACTGTGTAGAATATAAACTAACTCTTCTAGCTTTAATCTCTGTGTACTGTGTAGAATATAAACTAACGCCTCTAGCTTTAATCTCTGTGTACTGTGTAGAATATAAACTAACGCCTCTAGCTTTAATCTCTGTGTACTGTGTAGAATATAAACTAACACCTCTAGCTTTAATCTCTTTGTACTGTGTAGAATATAAACAAACTCTTCTAGCTTTAATCTCTGTGTACTGTGTAGAATATAAACTAACTATTCTAGCTTTAATCTCTTTGTACTGTGTAGAATATAAACTAACTCTTCTAGCTTTAATCTCTGTGTACTGTGTAGAATATAAACTAACCACTCTAGCTTTAATCTCTGTGTACTGTGTAGAATATAAACTAACGCCTCTAGCTTTAATCTCTTTGTACTGTGTAGAATATAAACTACCTCTTCTAGCTTTAATCTCTTTGTACTTGTGTAGAATATAAACGAACTCTTCTAGCTTTAATCTCTGTGTACTGTGTAGAATATAAACTAACTCTTCTAGCTTTAATCTCTGTGTACTGTGTAGAATATAAACTAACCACTCTAGTTTTAATCTCTTTGTACTGTGTAGAATATAAACTAACTCCTCTAGCTTTAATCTCTGTGTACTGTGTAGAATATAAACTAACTCTTCTAGCTTTAATCTCTTTGTACTGTGTCGAATATAAACTAACTCTTCTAGCTTTAATCTCTATGTACTGTGTAGAATATAAACTAACTCCTCTAGCTTTAATCTCTGTGTACTGTGTAGAATATAAACTAACTCTTCTAGCTTTAATCTCTGTGTACTGTGTAGAATATAAACTAACGCCTCTAGCTTTAATCTCTGTGTACTGTGTAGAATATAAACTAACTCTTCTAGCTTTAATCTCTGTGTACTGTGTAGAATATAAACTAACTCCTCTATCTTTAATCTCTGTGTACTGTGTAGAATATAAACTAACTCCTCTAGCTTTAATCTCTTTGTACTGTGTAGAATATAAACTAACTCCTCTAGCTTTAATCTCTGTGTACTGTGTAGAATATAAACTAACTCTTCTAGCTTTAATCTCTGTGTACTGTGTAGAATATAAACTAACTCTTCTAGCTTTAATCTCTGTGTACTGTGTAGAATATAAACTAACTCTTCTAGCTTTAATATCTGTGTACTGTGTAGAATATAAACTAACTCCTCTAGCTTTAATCTCTGTGTACTGTGTAGAATATAAACTAACGCCTCTAGCTTTAATCTCTGTGTACTGTGTAGAATATAAACTAACTCTTCTAGCTTTAATCTCTGTGTACTGTGTAGAATATAAACTAACTCTTCTAGCTTTAATATCTGTGTACTGTGTAGAATATAAACTAACTCCTCTAGCTTTAATCTCTTTGTACTGTGTAGAATATAAACTAACTCTTCTAGCTTTAATCTCTGTGTACTGTGTAGAATATAAACTAACTCTTCTAGCTTTAATCTCTGTGTACTGTGTAGAATATAACCTAACGCCTCTAGCTTTAATCTCTTTGTACTGTGTAGAATATAAACTAACTCTTCTAGCTTTAATATCTGTGTACTGTGTAGAATATAAACTAACTCCTCTAGCTTTAATATCTGTGTACCGTGTAG
>NW_028171292.1:2500-11753 GCF_963971535.1 Notolepis coatsorum
CAGAGTGATAGATGGATATATAGATAGATAGGCAGAGTGATAGATGGATATATAGAGAGAGAGGGAGGAGGGGAAAATGGATAAAAGTTAGTGTCTCAACAATTTACCAATGATATTGCACATGCCACAAATATATACTGTGTATAGCCTACATGTTTTCATTATGGATAATCTTTACCTTTCTTATTGCAATCACGTTGTATTGATCAATTAAGTGTTCCATTGCAAATTATTTACACATTTTCTTGGTGATAATGGTAGACGTTCAAGTTCCACAGTTTGACACACACACGTGCACACGCACATGCACATGGTGCAATGATAACAGGACAACCCGCATACACTAGAACAGCGTGACAAACAGTAGACTATACTCTGCCCACACATTTAGTACTATGTATGTGTGCTGAGTTTAGCAGTAGTTCACATATGATCTACTAAGACTAATGTTAGCACATCAATCAGAAGTTCTAGAGGAGCTATGTTACCGTGTGGGCAGCTCTGCCGGCAGCCTCCTTCAGGCCGTACAGCCTCCCGGCCACCATGACCACTCCCTTAGTCCAGATAGCACAGTTATCATGTGCCCAGTGCTCCTTGGCCTCCGCCTCTCCCTGTAGCCTCTGGAGCAAGGTGCCACTGCCCTCCTGGCCACTAGAGTGCCCTGTGGTCTGGAGCAAGGTGCCACTGCCCTCCTGGCCACTAGAGTGCCCTGTGGTCTGGAGCAAGCTGCCACTGCCCTCCTGGCCACTAGAGTGCCCTGTGGTCTGGAGCAAGCTGCCACTGCCCTCCTGGCCACTAGAGTGCCCTGTGGTCTGGAGCAAGCTGCCACTGCCCTCCTGGCCACTAGAGTGCCCTGTGGTCTGGAGCAAGCTGCCACTGCCCTCCTGGCCACTAGAGTGCCCTGTGGTCTGGAGCAAGCTGCCACTGCCCTCCTGGCCACTAGAATGCCCTGTGGTCTGGAGCAAGATGCCACTGCCCTCCTGGCCACTAGAGTGCCCTGTGGTCTGGAGCAAGCTGCCACTGCCCTCCTGGCCACTAGAGTGCCCTGTGGTCTGGAGCTGCTGCATCCTTCTGAACCTCTCTCGAAGCGTTAGCCGGCGTGTGCCGCCCTCCCGGCCCGCTCTTTCTGCCCGCCGGTGGCGCCAGTGTTGGTGCCCGCTGCTACTACTACTACTGCCCTCCTGGATGGGTACCTCTGTACTGCCCTCCTCTTCTGTACTGCCCTCTCGCTCACTGTTGGATGAGCTGGTTGCTTCTTCGCTGTTGCTGTTGCTATAACTGTCATTGGCCTTCTCTGGGATGTCCTTAACGGGCTGTTTGTGCCTGATGGATAGAGAAGCCAGGGATTTCCGTGGAATGCTGTCCTCTGTGTAGTAGGGTCCACACAGATCCCCCAGTTCTCTGTAATTTGCCGGCTTTCCGCACAGGCAACACGTGAGACACCTGTCGATCAGGATCTTATTAACAAAGGGGCCTTGGAGCATTGCCACGGTGTGTGGTATCACCTTGGCAACTGTGTGCGGGTTTCTCATCTTGGCCAGCCTCCTCCTCTTGTACTTCTGAAGAACGACTGATTCCTCCTGCCTGTTGACTATGGTGCACCAAGACGAAATGTCTCTGGAATTGTTGATGCGAACGTACGGGCGGAAGGACAGTTTGGCGTCTAATTTGGGAAGCTTGCGTCGAATCCTTCTCACGGTGACTGTCTTTTTGTTGGACGCCGCCACCACGGGGCCCGCTAAACCTTTCTTCTTTCTTTCCTTCTTTTCTCTCTCCCTCTTTTCACTTTCCTCTGTTTCTCTCTCCTCCTTTTCTCCCTGTTCACACCCTGCGGCCCGCACCACCGCCTCGATGACCTCTATGGCGTCTTTCATCCCCGGCTTTGGCCCGGGCTTCTTGTACACCTTCGCGGGTTTGCCAGGGGGGCCTTGTTCTGCCGGGGCCCTGCCCCGCCTCCTCTTGGTGGGGTTCGCAGAGGGTTTCCTGCCTCTTCTGGGCTTCTGGAGGACCTCTGTGCCGGTAACCGGTGGGGACTCCACTGGGCCAGTGGTGAGAGGAGGCAAAGGGGATTCAGTGGGAGTTGTTTCTGCCTCCTGTTGTTGTTGTGATTCTTGTTGTTGTTGTTCCTGTTGTAGTTGTAGTTGTTTTTTCACCTGTTCTTGCTGTTGTTGTTGCTGTTGTTGTTGTACTACTTCTACTGCTGTTTCAGCCTTTGTCTCCTCGGCTGCCTCCGGCTCATCACCAGGGCCTTTCCTCTTCTTCCTTCTCTGTTTCAGGTGCATCTCGTGGTTGTTCTTGATGGCCCTCTGTTTGGCTAGCCGCGGCGTTGTGATGATAAGGCTTCCCGCCTCCAGGGCTACCGCTGAGGCATCCGTGCTCTCCACCATGGCCCACCTCTTCCTCTTGGTTCTGGTGGGCTTGGTTGCTGCGTCTGGCACCCTCTCTCGCTGAGCCCTCGCCGTCCCTGCGGAGCTCCAACCCATGTCACATGTCACCTCCTTCTGCGTAACCTTACCCTCTATCGTCTCCCCCTGTCTCACCCCCTCGGGTTTAATGCCTCCCTGTCTCACCTCCTCCTGCCTCGCAGCCTCTCCTCTCACTTCTCGTCTCGCCCCCTCTGGTTTTGAAGCCTTTTTTCTCACCTCCCGTTTCTCCCCCTCACGCCTCACCTTTCTCACTTCTCCTTCTGCTGGCCTTGCAAACTCCTGTATAGCTTTGTTGTTTTTTGCTTCATCCATGACCAGATAAGTGCTATTCACAAGCGAGGGGGCCTCACTCTCTTTTAATACCTGTTGAGGTAAAGGCTTGGGTGTTGTATCATCAACTAGAGTGCTCTCCATTTGGGCAGTTAGAAGGTGTTTCTTAGAGCTGGGAGATGTAATTTTCTGCACCATGGCCTCATATTTCTGCCCCCTGCCTTTGCGTGGTGGGAGTACCTTTGTCCTAGTGGGGGGCTGAGGGGCCACAGCGGGCACATCAGCCACTCTGTCACTTTCGCCTGCAGTGAGAAGTGTCTCTTTGGTTGGAGGAATGCTCACAGAAGCCTTTTTGGGTGCCCCTCGCTTTCTTTTGGGGCCACGGACGCCTTTCTCCTTGGGTTTGGGTGGAACCTGTTCCACCAGTGGGGTTTCGGGTGGTGGGGGTCTTGGTTTGGGCTTTGGACCCCTCTTTTTCTTCACCGGCGCTGGAGGGGACTCTGGGCTGGGTTTTCGTTTGAGTGGAATTATCGTTGTTTCTCTAGGTTCAGCAGTTGGGGCAGTTGGGGAGATAAGAGGAGGTGGGGCTATTGAAACATCTTTGTCTGTGTCAGGAGTGATAGTTAGATTCTGTTCTACACTTGGAGGCTGTTCTACTTTTAGAGAAACATCACTCGTTTTTAATTCTGTCAGGTTTTGAGATACAGTATCTTCCTCCGGCTCCTTCTCTTTTTCATTCTCCTTCTCTTTCTCTTTCTTTTTCTTTTTCTCTTTCTCTTTCTCTTTCTCTTTCTCTTTCTCTTTCTCTTTCTCTTTCTCTTTCTCTTTCTCTTTCTCCTTCTCCTTCTCCTTCTCCTTCTCCTTCTCTTTCTCTTTCTCCTTCTCTTTCTCTTTTGAAACCTTTTCCTGTGAGGGCTTTCTGGATCTTAGAACCATGTTCTTATTATGCTTGACTGGTGCTTTAACCTCCTGGTTTTCTTGTTTTACTTCCTGGTTTCCTTGTTTTATTTCCTGGTTTTCTTGTTTTACCTCCTGGTTTACTTGTGTGATAGTAGCTTTTAGGCTTTTCTGGCCTCTACCTGTCAAAGGCTGAATGGTTCCTTCCTGTTGTAGCAACTTTGCTTTAGAGACTGAGCCCTTGGGACGACCCACTGAGGCCTTGGGAGGTACAGTTTCAGTAGAAGGAAGAACATCTTCAGGCTTTAGTCCAGGTGTAAGCCCTGGTTTTGGACCAGACTTTACATCTGGTTTTGGCCCAGGTTTGGGCCCTGGCTTTCTTTTCACAGGAGGCTCAACGTTAGGGGGAACATCTGGTACATTTGGCACAGGTTTCAGTACTGGTTTAGGTCCAGGTTTCGGCCCAGGTTTTGGCGCTGGCTTTATACCAGGTTTGGGCCCTGGTTTTGGACCAGGTTTTGCTCCTGGTTTTGGAACTGGTTTGGGCCCTGATTTTCGTTTCACATGGGGCTCAACTTTAGGGGGCACATCTGGTGCATTGAACGAGCGTGTGCACATTCTAGAGCGCAAGTTAGAAGTTAGAAGTTTGGGTGTCACAATGGAATCCTGATGAGTGAGGTCTGTCTGATCAGAGAAGAGTATGGTTTTGCTGGGGGGCATGCAATGTTTCTGTGCGGGTGAGGGGGCTAGTTCCTCATCTTTCTCTCCCTCCTTTTCCAAACTAAGCTGCCGCCTGATGCCCACACCAAGTCTCCTCCTACCCCTGGCATGTTTGCGTCCGAAGGCCCGTGGCTGGGCAGATGGGGCAACAGGCTCAGGCTTGGCCGAGGGGGTCACAGCACTGGGGCAACTAATGCCCGGCTCCATGTCTTCATCACCTTTCTTCGGGGAGGGCGGGGTGTCGGCCCAGGAGGGGGCAGAGGGTAGTATTGACTTGCCAGGCAGCTGAGGGGAGTCTGGCTCCAGTACTTTAGCGTCACTGTGATCAATATGATCTCTGGCCTGAGCGGGAGGCATTGTTTTGTCATTAAGAGCTGAGAAGACTGGCATGGCAGACTCGGGCTGAGGAGCTGTGTCACCGATGGCTGACCCCCTCTCAGAGACATCTGCTGCTGTCGCTGCTTCTGCCTCTGGTTGGGGGTCTGTCTCTGCAGGCTCAGTGTCAGTAGGAGGCTGGGGGTCTGTATCTGCAGGCTCAGTGTCAGTAGTAGGCTGGGGGTCTGTCTCTGCAGGCTCAGTGTCAGTAGGAGGCTGGGGGTCTGTCTCTGCAGGCTCAGTGTCCGTAGTAGGCTGGGGGTCTGTATCTGCAGGCTCAGTGTCAGTAGTAGGCTGGGGGACTGTCTCTGTAGGCTCAGTGTCAGTAGGAGGCTGGGGGTCTGTCTCTGCAGGCTCAGTGTCAGTAGTAGGCTGGGGGACTGTCTCTGTAGGCTCAGTGTCAGTAGCAGGCTCAGCCCTCTGGTCCTCTGTCCTGCTGCAGAGCTCCTCAGGACACCCCTCTGACGCCTCTCTATTATTCATGTTCTCCTCAATGGTCAATTGCTGGCTTTCTCTCTCCCCCTCCCCCTCTCCTTCCTCCTCCTCCTCCTCCTCCTCCTCCTCCTCCTCACCCTCCCTCTCAACCTCCTCCTCCTCTTCCCTAACCTCTGCAGACTGGGGAGGTGTTAGAGAATGTTGTAACTGTTCCTCTTCTGGTTGTTGTTGTTGTTGCTGCTGCTGCTGTATCTCTCTCACTTCCTCCTCCTCCTCTTCCTCATCTCCCTCCTCTTCTCCCTCACCCTCCTCATCGTCATCATCATCATCATCCTCCTCCTCCTCCTCTTCTCTGCTCTCCCTCTTCTCTGAGTTGCTCTCCTCTGAGGTCTCCCTGCGGGGCGTCGACGAGGTGTTCTCAGAGCTGTCCTCCTTTTCAGTGGAATATTGATCCTGCTCAAGGTCACCCCTGGAAATGAAAGGCGACGTTTTCACCGAGCTCTCCGAGGCGCTGGGAGATTCGGACTTGAAGGCCTCCGATTTCATCTCTTGGCCCAAGTGTCCCTTGTGGCTGGAGTCGGAGAGGGCTGCCGGAGACTGCTCCACAGAGTCTCCAGTGTTGGCGTCGTATTTGCTCTGAAGGCCCTGGAACATGGCCTCCTCATAGCAGTAGCTCTTCTCTGTTTCCCCTTTGTTTATTTTGCTGTAGAGAGCCGGACTCTTCTCGTCCTCTGACCATGTCTCCACTTTCTCCAGAGAGTCACCCGTGACCGAGACGGGTTTCGCTCGGTCGGGCGTCTTTTTCATCATCGCCTCGTCTTCGTCGGCCATTTTCTCTGTCCACGCGGATTCTTCAAAGTTCTCTTTTATGGGTTCGCTGATGCGCTGTATTTCCGGAGGGGAGTCCCTCTCTTGTTTCATGGGACTGGGAATGGTGACACTGGCGGGGGACCTCTCATCCCCTATGCTCTTCGCAGGGGTGCACATGCCGTCTCCACCCTGCCCCGATTGTGACCGAGGGTCAGGGGTTAGGTTGTGGAGGCCCGAGTCCCCGGACCTGGTGGACATGTCATCCGGAGACGTCATGGAGCAGGAGGAGGCTGTGTCCAGGCTGAGGTGGCTGTTGTTGGGGGCCTGCGCTGGACTCCTGCCCTGGCTGCAGTAGTAGTAACCTCTCTCCAGCTGCTCGTCACTGCTGCTTGAGTAGCCTCCCTCGTGAAGCTCCATGGGCAGTGGTTGGTGATGCGGGGTGGAGTAGGGGTCCTGCATGGGGCCTCCACCTCCACCACCTCCATCTGGGTAGGGTGGGCTCTTATACTCCTTGTACTCCTCGCCCTTCTTCGAGGAGCCCCCGCTACCAATGCTGCTATTGCTCCCTCCACTGCTGCGCTTGCTGCACTTCTTATTGGCCACCAGGGCTTCCGAGAGCAGCAGCTGCTGGACGTTGTTGGAGATGTTCTCCACCTGAGAGGTGAGAGCGTTCAGACTCCACAGGCTGGGGTTAGACAGCAGCTTCTCAGAGAAGCGCTCCTTCATGGTGGGGCCCTGGGAGGCGGAGGTGTAGCTGTGGGGGGCCCCGTGGGGCACGCCGGGTGAGGGGTGGGAGCGCGGGGGCATCAGCATGGTAGTGGTATTCCCCTGCTCCTGCATGCCCGTCGACGAGGACGAGGAGGAAGAGGCGGCTCCAGGCGTCATGGGGGGCTGGCCGTACTGAAAGGACTCCGGATTGGTCATCAGAGGCGAAGGGGTGGAGCTGTAGGAGGGCGAGCGGCCTACAGAGCGCGCCGGGGAGTGACTGGAGGAGGGGCTACATGTCTGATAGTACTGTTCTGGTGATCTGACGGACAGCTCAGATAGGCAGTAGTTCTGCTGGGGATGGCTGTAGTGTTGGTACTTGGGGTGGGCTTCCTGTGTGGTGGGCATGCCCTGTAAGGGCGCTTGGGACTCATAGCCACTCCTGGAGGGAGGCTGCTGGTAGCCATAGCTGTTCTGTGGAGGCCTGTAGCCCCCCTGTTTCAGAGAGCTGTGGCTGCTCATCTGTCTGCTGTACTGGGAGGTGGGCGTCATGCTGTAGCCTTTGTAGCAGTGAGGCATGGCGCTGCACTTCTCCATGTAGGGGGAGGGCGAGGGGGAGTGCTGGGGGTAGTGCAGGTGACTCTGGGGGTACATGAGTAGGGAAGAAGCTGGGTTGGGTGGGTGGGTCTGGTGGTGCGGACTGGTGTAGGCAGGGGTGGAGGGCTGGTGGCACTGGGCTTGGGAGTGACCCAGCATGTTTTGGTCCATGTACTGGGAAGAACCAGAGGGAGGAGGTCCGGGCTCCAGCCGCGCCACCATCTCTTGGTCGTATTGGGCCAGCTGGGCCGGGTCATCCCACTTCTGCTGGAGGTGGCCTTCGCTCATGTACTGGGCTGAGTATCCCGCAGTGCCCATGTGGTTGCTGTAGCCTCCGGGGCTCTGCACGTGCTGACTGGGGGCAGGGGGAGGCACTTTGCTCCCTCGGTAGGGCTTCTTTGCCTGGGAGGCCGCTGATTCCCCATTTCCGCCCCCATTCCCCCCACTGCTGCCTGGGTAGCCAGGGTAGGTTTGTTGGCTGTAACAGTCCTTGGGGCCTTCCCCGGTTCCGGCACCTCCAGCTGAGGGCATGCCTGTGGGGGTGGCCAGCGGGTGGGCATCGTAGCCCGGCCTGACGTGTCCGGGACTGGGGCTCGGGTGGGGGCCGGGGCCTGGGTGCTGAGGGTGCTGAGGGTGCTGAGGGTGGGGGTGGTGCGGGTGCTGCCGGTAGCTCTCTAGGCGGGATAATTCATGTGGCTCCTGCTGGTAACATGGCTGGTTGCCATGGTAACCACCACTGCGCTCACGGAAGGACTGCATGGCTCTCTCCGTCTGTGGCTAGAGCAGGAGGGAGGAGGTGAGATGAGATGGGGAAGGGGAGAGGGGGGTTGGGGGGCTCTGGGGGCAGAGAGAGAGAGAGAGAGGAGAGGGGGAGGAGAAAGGAAGGCGAGGGGGGGGGGGGGGGGGGGGGGGGGGGGGGGGTGGGGGGGGGGGGCAGAGAAGGGAGGGTGTTAGTACTGTTGAGCCTGGGCTTTATACTCCCAGAATCCTCTCTTCTCATCTAAAACCTCTAATTCTTTTTATCTGTCACCTGGAGAGATCAGACCCGTGGGCAAAATCCTCCTCTCCCTATGAACCGCTGGCT
This sequence comes from Notolepis coatsorum, assembly GCF_963971535.1. Classification (NCBI taxonomy): domain Eukaryota; kingdom Metazoa; phylum Chordata; class Actinopteri; order Aulopiformes; family Paralepididae; genus Notolepis; species Notolepis coatsorum. The sequence goes on from NW_028171292.1 coordinate 10,820, forward strand.
CTGATATGACACACACACACACACACACACACATACACACACACACACACACACACACACACACACACACACACACACACACACACACACACACACACACACACACACACACACACACACACACACACACACACACACACACACACACACACACACATTTGAAATGTTTATTTATGTCCACATAAACAGAAGTACAAGGAAGCCTCATACAAAGGACATAAACAATGCGAGTGCAATCAGAAAATTATGAAGGGCAGTCAGGTACAAGGTGCATGGGCGGCAGAATCATGGGTAAAGGTAACAGCGCCTCCTCCAAATTGAGCGGCTTCCTATAACAGCTGATACTGAGCAGTACCTGGCTAACTGCTTGGCCTTCCTTTTGGGGAGACCGGCTATTTGTAGGCCCCTCACAACCAACTTGTGCACAAACACACACACACACACACACACACACACACACACACACACACACACACACACACACACACACACACACACACACACACACACGCTCACATGTACACACACTGCTCGCATACACATACAGAATATAATCTCATCTGAAAACCATTGTCTGGTTCATATTTCACCCACAAGCAATGAAACATACAATTCATTAGCATAATTAGACAATAACTCTATTAGTGCGACGGCACTATTATTTAGTTTGTTTTCCATTCTTGGCTGTGAGGAGAGCCTCTGTGCGTTTGTATGTGCACAGTGTTTGTGTTTGTATGTGTGTGAATGTGTGTGTGTGTGTGTGTGTGTGTGTGTGTGTGTGTGTGTGTGTGTGTGTGTGTGTGTGTGTGTGTGTGTGTGTGTGTGTGTGTGTGTGTGTGTGTGTGTGTGTGTGTGTGTGTGTGTGTGTGTGTGTGTGTGTGTGTGTGTGTGTGTGTGTGTGTGTGAGTATCAGTGTAGGTAAGATGGCCCCTAG